>NW_014543115.1:754266-758295 GCF_000741045.1 Vigna radiata var. radiata | reverse complement strand
AAGGACCACTTTGAACAGTTTTTGCAAAAGGTAGGACTTACGTGAACTTTTGAAAAAAGGAGGGACCACTTTGAACCGTTTTTGCAAAAGGTAGGACTTAAGTGAACTTTTGAAAAAAGGAGGGACCACTTTGAACAGTTTTTGCAAAAGGTAGGACTTAAGTGAACTTTTGAAAAAAGGAGGGACCACTTTGAACAAACCCTCCCAAAGGAGGGACCAAAATAGGTATTAAACCTTCTTTTTAGTAATGTAATGAAAATTTTAGTCATATTTTTAGTATTTTAATTTAGAATTGATCAATATCTTTCTTTTTTAATATATGAACAATTAGTTGTATGATCATATTAATATGTTAAATAATGTAGTTTATTTCATAATATTATTTAATTGCCTATATGGTTAATAAAACTAATTTTTATCATGATCCTATTTTATTACAATCAAAACTTAAAAAAAAAAAAGAAATTTGTACACATTTTCGGTGGTTTTGGCAAAATCTCGGTTATTTCCGACGGTTTTGTCAAAACCAAGGTTATTTCTGGCGGTTTTGGCAAAATCATCGCTAATGTCGGCTTTTTTGGCAAAACCTCCGTCAATATAGGCGGTTTTGGAAAAACCTCGTTAATACCGGCGATTTTGGCAAAACCCCTGATAATACCGTCGGTTTTGACAAAATCCTCACTAATAGTGACGCAGCTTTTCCTATTGGTTTTTCATAGATTTTCTAGAGGTTTTCCTAACTCTGGGTAACATACTTTCCGGGGATTAAAACCGTCGGAAATGGAAAAAAAAAAAACCTCCAGTAAAAATCTAAATTTTTGTAATGATTAATAAATTTTAAAAATTTAATATAATTGAAATGTTAAAGTTCATATTAATATTTAATATGATTTTAATAAATATATATGATTTTAATAATTTATTTGAAATTTAATTTTAGTTAAGAGGAGGATTTAAAAGATTTCTAGGAAATGTTCTATAGTTGGATTCATTGTAATTTTTTTAATTTCTTTTTAAAATAGGTGTTTTCAAATTGAATATCAGTAACTTAGGTTCTAAATTGTGTTTTATCGCTCAAATATAATTGTAGTGGTGGTTAAAAACTTTGATAGTTGTTAGAAAAATTTAACATTTTGATAGGTTGATTAAGTATTAAGGATACATCTCAATATTATAATATTTTAGTAATATTATGTAAATTTACATAATTAGTTATAGAGAGAGGTTTCTAATATATTTAAGATCTTTTGTCAGTTGATATATTTTAATAAAGTGTACCAAATTTTAGTAGACAAAAATACCATTATATATTATGGATTCTAAGTTTTAAGATAAAAAATATTTGAATAATTTTCATTCTCAAAACTAAAAAAAAGAACTCCAAACTCTTACTTACCTCTCTTTTATCCCTCATTCCTCTCAACTTGTTCTCTTTTATCTCTCTTACTCCAACATTTTCTCTGTCATCCCTATAATAGTCCCAATTAGACTCACTTAATCCTAATCCACCTTCCTCACTTATCCAATTTGTTTCTCTCTCATCTCCATCCTCTCACATCAACACACATCAACCCGCAACACCGCAATTTTTTATTAGAGGGCCATGTTATTTCTTTTCCCTTCTCATTGTTATTAAATTTGTAAAAAACTAAAGTCTACAATAATTTCAAAACTAAAAAAAAAAACAAGAACCCCCACAAAAAGACGTTAGCATCAATCCATAATAGTTGCAAAGCATTTAGTTTCTTCATACTAATTTTGATAAAATCACATAAATGAAAGGAGTAGAAGTTAAACTATGAGCGTGATGATAACAAATTTATTAAGTTTAAATTCTAATTTGAAATTCAATGCCCTTTGTTTTTTTTTTTAATTTCACTTATGCGACAAACGATAAATCAGAATGACAACATCATATTTATAATTTTGATAAAATCATAGAAATGAAAGGAGTAGAAGTCAAACTACGAGCATGATGATAATAAATTTATTAAGTTTAAATTCTAATTTGAAATTCAGTGCATTTTATTTTTCTTAATTTCACTTCTGCGACAAATGATAAATCAAAATGACAACATCATGTTTATGTTGACCAAACAAGTTGGAGATGTGAATTGTTTAAAATAAACTTTGGAAAGTAATTTTATGGTCCAATTGAGAGCTAACAGGTTCATTATGACTAGTTTACTAATTTCTGATTGATTTTTAATTAGTTAGTATATCAATGCAGTTCTTCTTAGAAACTATTCAACATTCTGCAATCTGCTCAAATCTAGAAGATGTGTAATTTGTTAGAATATTTTTATTCTTTTTACAAAAATGAAATAAAAATACGCTTATCAATATGAAACATTCGAAAGGAAACGAGCAATGGTCTTTTTTTTTTAATAAGGGGATAGAGTCAACAGTAACAATTTTCTCTATTTATAACTCTCTTCAATAATTTATTCATGTTAAATCATTTAGTACAATTTGCAGGAGCTTCATTTTTTCCTGTGTTTTGAGGTTGGTTATACGCAGGAAGGTGAAAGATATATTCCGAAATATTATTTTCAGCAGAAAATATGTTTTTAGAATTATTCTTAAGAGCTGACTTCAAAAATCCATTTTTTGGACAATGACTTACCCCTTCCGGAATTCGCTTCTATTTATAACTCTCTTCAATAATTTGTTCATGTTAAATCATTTAGTACAATTTGCAGGAGCTTCATTTTTTCCTCTGTTTTGAGGTTGGTTATATGCAGGAAGGTGAAAGATATATTCCGAAATATTATTTTCAGCAGAAAATATGTCTTTAGAATTATTTTTAAGAGCTGACTTCAAAATCCATTTTTTGGACAATGACTTACCCCTTCCGGAATTCGCTTTATACATAACGATTTTTTCTCTTTTGAAAAATATTTTTGAACAACTTAATAGTCAAAATATCAAATTTGAAGATAAACTACTAATTCTAAAATTTAAAAACGAAATTTAATAACAATCAGAAGGGAAAAGATATAACATAGCTCTCCAATAAAAAATCAACATCAACATCATCAATTATTTTGTTATTAAAGTGGAAAACAAATGAACGAACACAGCAAGAGTAACAAATTGTGGTGTTGCGAGTTGATGTGTATGGATGTGAGAGAGGATGCAAATAAGAGAGAAACAAAATGGATAAGTAAGGAAGATGCATTAAGGTTAGGTGAGTGTTTCTGATTTTTTTCAGTTGGAACTACTGTAGGGATGACAGAGAGAGTGTTGGACTGAGAGAGATGAAAGAGAAAAGGTTGAGAAGAATCAAGAATGAGAAAGAGGTGAGTACGAGTTTGGTGTTTCTTTTCTCTTTTTAGTTTTGGGAATAAAAATTCTTCAAATACTCTTAACCTTAAAATTTAGAATCCATAATATATGAAAGTATTTTTGTCTACTAAAACTCGATATACTTTGCTAAAATATATATAGTTTTTATATATACTAGCTAATATACTCATAGTAAATTTGGGACATTATAATATTATTTTCTTGTCATTTATTATATTTTTTTAATGTACAGAAAGCTGTGTTAGGTTTAACATGACAAAATATTTTTTTTCTTTCTTTATATATATATATATTGATAACTTTTTGGCAAGTATACCAAATCGTTACAAGTAATACAATGGATAAGTAAAGTATCCTTCTCCCAAGGGACTTGTGCAACACCTGACAATTCTTCCTTTTATAACTCAATTAGACATCAAAATACACAAAACAATACAAGAAACACAGTTGGTGTGCCAGGAATTGGTCTTTGACTAACATTACAGTAACATCCTGGATAAAATACGTTCTATGTTCAAGCATTCACATAAGCGTATCTTGATTTAATTCCTTAAAGCAAGTTCTAAAATTATCTATTAAATTATTAATTCCTTAATTAATTCAACAGATAATTTTGCATTAAAATCAGATGTTTAGAATGACCAAAAGTACAGAAGCTATTTCTAGCATCGTTCCTTTTAGTTTCTTTTCTTACGTTTCTGGTTCTAAAAATACTTCCCA
>NW_014543115.1:717737-752826 GCF_000741045.1 Vigna radiata var. radiata | reverse complement strand
CTATCTGGCCAAGTAGCTGTATAATCAATATCAGACAGAGCCTTTTTCATCCTTAACCAAAGTGTGTGTATGTACGTAGAATCAAACTCATGCAAAAACCAATTCCATATCCAGACAACTCTACATCTCTCAATCACATCTGCTCTCAACACTCACAGATCTGGTCATATTCATACACACAGATAAATTCTGAAACACAGCAACCACAACATACAAGAACCACATAACTTAATCAGAAAATGCATAGTCATTAAATCAAAACATCAAAGTCAAAGTCTTTACAACATAAACAAAAACAACTAAACAGAGTTCCACAATAACATCTGAACTGAAAAATAAAAACATAACACTAAACATGAAACATGCAAAACATTTGTCCATCAGCACTCTACCACGACCCATCTGGCCCGGATCTCCACTGGCTCTCTTGTGTGTACTGACTCTGTTGCGTCCACCTAGGGTCCGGCTCCTCTGCCTCCTGATGACCATCACCAACCATCATGTCCTCCTGCTGATACTGTGACTCTGACTGTGGTGCTGCCGTGTATGTTGGGAAAGCTTTCCCCCACCTAAACTCAGGCCTCTCCTCAGGCCAAGGAATCTGCTCGACAAACTGGTCGCCAGTCATCAAGGAATCTGCAGGGACGTCAGGTATACCTAATGAAAGTTGGTACATGCTGTCCTGCAAAGATACCTGTCCCTGCCTCACAGTGTAGCACCAGTCGCGAATATCATCCATTCTCGCCATACTCTGAATCATATAATCAGTAAACAGATCGGAGGGAGGAACAGTAAACCACTAAATTCAGATGTTTCCTTAGTATCCTCACTGGTATTCCATTGGTGCCAAGCTGGTACCCATAACCTGGTAAGCACAAAGTGGAGGCAATAAAATCGTGATCGGGATGACCAGACATAAATGTGCCAAGTGGACACGGGATGTACATCAGTGTACGCATCAGTCTGTTCAAAGTTTTTCGGTCATAACGTATAAGTTTGCCTCACACCGTTGAAGCTCCTATCTTAGGTGTCTGTGAATGTTCGGGGTCCCATGCATTAGCATAAAATTCTTTCACCAAGACCTCATCTGTTTCATCTGGGAGATTCGCTAACACATAATCCCATTTTCGCCTCTCCAATTATGCCCAGATATTGTCATATTCCCTCTCTTGCAATTCGATTCTCCTCTCAGGTAAGAGACCTCTGCCCATGATATTCTGATTAAACCTCTTCTGGGCTATCTCTGAAACAAACCGATTCTGATCATAGTTGAGAACGAGGTTCTCCTCTTGTTGCACAGTAGGCTGTGATCTTGAAGAAGACCCTTTTGTGGTCTTCCTCTTTTTCTCATGATACAAGTTTTTAGGAGGAGCCATCTGCAAAACACAAACACAGGGCAAGCAATTGTGGAAGAAGGGGTGAGATTACATGAATTACTCAAAGTGAGAGTATCTGTCAGGTGAAATTCGTTGTGCGCACATAGCAAGGTGCGTTGTGCGAAAGTGGAAATTGTGCTTGCTGACAGACAAATTTCGCTATGTGACTGTAGTCGTTCAGCGAAATTAAAACCATTCGCTATGCGCACACATAGTTGTGCGCTCTGCGAGACTGCGAAAATCAGAGCTAACTGTTAAGCAATTCGCTATGCGAAACAGAATTTTTAGAGACCACAGAACAGGATTCGCAGTGCGATTCAGATGCCCCCAAAATCCTAGTCAAACTTCTTTTTCAAAAAAAATACGATCGCATAGCGAATCCTATTTTCCAGCACAAAGACTTCACCAAGACATGAACAGATCACAGACCACAATGACACCAAAGATGGACAGAACAATGGTTATATAGATATCTAAACATTCTAATCTATCCTATGACAACAAGGAGAAGAAACGAAAATCAAACCTGGTCAAAAGTGGAGAGGAAAAGATGAACAGTGAAGAGACAGATGCACATGAGAGACAAAAGCACCAGTGAAAGTGTGTGAGAGTGGCAACAATGGAGGAAACAGGGAGATGTTGGAAGAAGGGTGGCACGACGCTTTGCGAACGTGAAAGACGAAAGGGTGGCAAGGGTGAAATTCTAAGAAGTGGTAAAATAAAAGTACCCCTCCGCAAGGATTCGCAGAGCTCACCCTATGTCGTGCGCTGTGCGAATTTGCCTTCAATAACTACGCTGCCTCATTTTCAGAACTTTTCATTATTTTATTATATTTTTGAATTTTAAAGTACATTCGCTGGGGGCACCATGGCTTGTGCGCTATGCGAATGTAAAAGTTTTTTTTTTTTTTTTTTTTTTTTTTTTTTTTTTTTTAAAGAAAAAGAACACATTCGCCTAGAGCACCAAAGAGGGTGCGTTGTGCGAATGAAGACAAATAACGCAATAAGAACAAATCCGCCTAGCGCACCAGAGTTGTGCGCGTTGCGAATTAATAATAAAAACTCTTCTTCCCAAGTATCCTGCTCTGCACAGAATTTTGCAGAGCGAACTTTTCAATTAATTTCAGTAATTCTCCAGTGAACTTTGCTCTCTTAGCCAATCGATTTCGCTATGCGAATCACTTTCAGAGAGAAAAATAAAATTTTAGATGCAGAGTGCATTTTGTGCGTTATGCGACTTTAATACAATGCCACATTCTTTTTCTCTCATGCTTAGCGAATCATTTTCGCTGTGCGAGCAAATTGCGTTTCATAAAAATTATTTAGTCGCCTAGCGTACCTCAGCTGTGCGCTATGCGACTAAAGCGTCAGAATTCAACTACCAAGCTCAATCAACACTTCCTCTCCACACTCAACTCAACAATTACAGAAACACAACAAAGAATAAACACAAATATTTACAAACAGGTGCTAGGGTGCCTCCTAACAAGCGCTTCTTTAACGTCACTAGCTTGACCCAGAATCTCATGGCTCAGATAATTTAATAGTTGTGGTGAGGCGTTCAACCTCACCACCTAAATAAGGTTTCAGTCTCTGGCCATTAACAACCCAGCTTCTATTTTGATCCTCAGAATTTGGATCCATTAATTCAATAGCACCATAAGGCTTGACTGCCTTAATCACAAAGGGACTAGACCATTTAGATTTCAACTTACCTGGAAACAGTTTGAATCTGGAATTGAACAACAGTACCTGTTGTCCAGGTTGAAATTCTCTCTTGATCAACTTTTTGTCATGGTACATCTTGACCCTTTCTTTGTATTTCCTTGAAGAATCATAGGCAGTCATCCTCATTTCCTCCGACTCTTGCAACTGAAGCTTTCTTTTACCTGCACACAGAGACGTATCAAAGTTAAGAAATTTCAAAGCCCAGTATGCCCTATGTTCCATCTCAACAGGGAGATGGCATGACTTGCCATAGACTAATTGGTAGGGTGTTAGCCCTACAGGAGTCTTCAAGGCAGTCCTATAAGCCCACAGGACATCATCTAATTTTGCCGCCCAATCCTTTCTTGAAGATGAAATAGTCTTTTCAAGGATTCTCTTAATTTCACGGTTGGAAACTTCAGCTTGGCCATTGGGCTGTGGATGATAAGGAGAGACAATTTTGTGCCTCACATCATACTGTGACAAGACCTTGGCCAATTGGGCATTACAGAAATGTGATCCTCCATCACTTATGAGGATCCTGGGCACACCAAATCTTGAAAAGATTTGTCTCTTGAGAAATTTGACCACTGTCTTGGCATCGTTCTTTTGTCATGCTACAGCCTCAACCCACTTACTGACATAATCCACTGCCACTAAAATATATTCGTTGTTGTAGGAAGAAGGTAATGGTCCCATGAAATCCATTCCCCAACAATAAAATACTTCAACTTCTATAATTGCCTGCAGTGGCATCTCATGTCTCTTTGAAATGCTTCCTGCTCTTTGGCATTTATCACAACCTCTTGCATGAGCATGTGCATCTTTGAACAAGGTTGGCCAAAAGAAACCAGATTGAAGCACTTTGGCGGCGGTCCTTTCTCTATTAAAGTGTCCTCCATATGGCGAATTATGACAATGCCATAGGATACCAGCAGCTTCCTCTGCTGTAACACACCGCCTGAGTAAGTGGTCAGCACCCAACTACAAAAAAGAAGGGATTTACCGACGGAGAAAAGCCCTCGGTACTGACCAAAAGTCGTCGGTAAACGCACCGTACCGACGGCTTGTCGACGACTCCAACTAGGCTGTGGGTAATACCGAAGGCCACTAGGTCGTGGGTAATACCGAAGGCCACTAGGCCGTGGGTAATACCGAAGGCCATGAGGCCCTCGGTAACGCTTTTCGAAAGTGTGTGTTTAGTGACGGCCTAGAGGCCGTCTGTAACTTTGACAGTCTTTTTTGAAGCCAATTTGGTTCTCTATTAAACCCAAAACCTGCAAATGAAAAATCAACAATCCCAAACATCAATTTATCCAGACAACATCAATTCCAAACATCAATTCAAATGTAATCATTCAACATTCATCAAGAAAACTTCAATCATTCTAAGTTTCCAAAGATGATAAGTGTCAAAACAAAGTTTAAAATGCAATCCCAAACTTCTAAGTTTAAAATGCAAAACAAAGTTTGATACTAAAATACTAACTTCAAAGTTTGATAAGTGTCAAAGTTCTTAAAAAAGAAAACCTAACTAAATTTTTTTTCTAAAGTTCCTAAATATCAAAACCTATGATAACCATCAGGATTAGGATCATCACGATCATCAGAATCATCACTATCTTCGTCTTGCACAACTGTGGTCTGGAAAGGAGGCTGATGAGGTGGACATGGTTGTTGGGATGATGATGGGGCGGTATGTCCTTGCTGAGGAACCAATGTCCTAACCAGATGTTTAGAATGACCAAAAGTACAGAAGCTATTTCTAGCATCGTTCCTTTTAGTTTCTTTTCTTACGTTTCTGGTTCTAAAAATACTTCCCAGTACAAAAGAACCTTTAAAAAGAATTATACTTTCGTATAATCTAAAGCAAGTCAAGAAAAGAACAAGAACAAAGACATATATTGCACAGGAAATTTACATTAATGTATTGTCATACAACCAAATTCCCTTTAACAAAACAAATTCTTTCTTTGTCTTCTTCAATTTACCTTATTTCTTTATTATTGGCATTTCTAGTCACTATTAGGTCTTGTTAATTTTTTATCATATATGCTTGTGTCTTTTTATTATTTTGTTGCAGCCATGCAATGTGGCTGGCTGTTGTTTTTGAGGAATCACTTGCTAGCAACTGTAAAGGTTTAAAGATGAGTTTGGGAGGAAGATCAGTTCCTGTCCAATTTTTTGGCACCCATGACTTTGCAAGGTTTGATATTCTGTGAAAATTAAGGATAATATGGTTTTCAATGTTGACTGGGAGACTTTATTTCTATACTGTGTGATCTTTTCCTCCTTTTAAAATGTGTCTCTGTTGTATATTCTTCTTGTTCTCCAGGGTTAGACTGGAACAGGTGAAATCATTTCTCAGTGGACTTCTTACCGATCTACACTCAAAATGCAAGAAACATAGTTTTATTGAAGCTTTAGAAGAGGCAAAAAGGTAATGTTAATCTTGTCTTTTCTTTTTTCTTTATCTGTTATCATATTTGTTAAATAGAACATCAAAAGTTGTGAACCATAAAATGATTTTCCCTTTTTATTAGGCAAAATTAATGTTTTGTTGTTTCAGCTTTCTATAATTTATCTAATGTGATTGAGTGTTTACTATATTTGCATTGAGGAATATGAAGATTTTATATTAAACTGATGAAGCAAGTTTGATAAACTTTTTTTTTTGTAATCACCTTACAATGATTTGAAGTTTTTAGGTTTTTTTCTTCTTGATATGCAATCTTAAATTCCTTAGGTCCACTATATTATGTGTGTGTTTTAGTTGCTGAATAAGAAATTGTGCTCATACATAATTTGCTAATTAAAATTAACGAGCTAAGCCTTTATTCTGTGTAATGTATTTTCTATATATATATATATATTTTCTATACATAATACTATATATATTTTCTTAATCTTTATATATAGAGAGTAGTATATTATGATAATAATCACTATATTATTTATTTTGTTACTTTTTTATTTATTTATTTTACTTATTTTCAGTTGAATGAAATGAATCGGAAGATAATTGGACAAAAGCCTATGTATGTTGCAGTAGCCCAAGGAAAGGAAGAAAGGAAGGCTAATTTACAAGTGATTGTGTGCATGTTTTCAAATTTTGTATTAATCTTGTTTTAAATTTTGTATGAATCTTGTTTTAGCCTTTTATAATATATATTCTTTTACTATATTCAGGCCAATTTTCTCATATGCAAATTGCAGCTTTCTCTGCTGACATTACTGGATATCATCCAGCTTATTTTGGTCCAGGAACACTTGGGCTCTTACCTCTGGCAATAGGCTATGGCTTTCAACCTCATGTCTTGCCACAAAGCATGTGTGGGATTGCTCTAAATTTCATTATGCCATACCACCTTCAGAGACAGGGTTCTCCTGGACAAAGGATGGGTCCTACTACACGAAGGGTTGGAAATACCCAGGTGATCATCATACTATAGTTGTATTCTTCTTCATACAAAATATTTGACATACTGATAAATTTGAAATTTTGAAAATAGGTAACTCTCAGCCATTCACTTCCAATACCACCAAATGTGCCCTATAATCTGATGGGTCCATCTGATTGTGAAAATAGGCATCTCCTCTTGATGTCAAGACTTCTGCTACATCATCTACTACACTTGCTTCGGCTTTGGCTTCTGCAGATTGGAAGGTATATATAACAATAAGCACTTCTATAAGTTGAGGTGTTACATTTTACAACTTATTTAGTCAACGATGCGGTTTCTATGTTCCATGTTTAATTCTTCATATTGCTTCTTGCCTATTTTACTTATTGAGAACTTATACATGAGTGAAAACCAAAAGCTTCCTGCTATTTTACATTTGAAGTTGAATATATTGATAAGTGATAAGGGTAAATTCAATTTTGTTTGGTTGTGTATGTTGAATATGTGAATTGTATGTGGTTTAAATCGTGTAGTAGGGTTAACCTTGATAGTATTGATATTAGGTCTGCTTGCATCCATTTTAATTTCTAGTTTTTCTGTATGTATTGATACTCAATTTGTAGGTATTAATTCTTGTGCATTTTCTGGTGTAGGTAGTTGTGTCTGATTCATTTTATGATGTACATAATTGGATATCATAATCTGTTTAAGAGCTGAATTTACATACCATTCATAACTTGAATTTACATTAGAATCATAATTGTAGTTTCTGATTCAGCTTGGCTTAATTTGAATTTTCCTCGTTTTCATGCAATTTTTAATGATTCATTTCTCATGGAAGATGCAGACATATAATAGAAGGAATCGGGTTTCTTAAGTGTTAGTAGAAACTTGGTTATAGTTCAATAGTATATATACATTAATCTAATTTGGATTTAATATATAGTTTCATATATAAATGTTGTATAAATATTATTAGACAATTTAATGTTTGAAATGAATTTTATTATTAGTTACATCGAATTTGTTATTTGAACTTATGTTGATTATAAATTAATGGGATGAGAGGAATATGATTATAATTTTTATTGAATGTCAATTGTAATAATTATTTTTTTTCTAAAAAAACATATATTATAACGTACTAAATAATGTATGTTATAATAAGTTGATTTTGAATTCAGCATATTCACGTTATAATATATCACATATTATAACATAGAAAAGCATATACGTTATAATAGCTTTCGCTATATTATAAAATGCATAGACTTACTATATCGCTTAGAACTATATTTCCAATAACTACGTTATAAAAATTATTTTTGTACATTATAAAATATCTTTTTTCCACTAATATATATATATATATATATATATATATATATATATATATATATATATTATATATATATATGTGTGTGTGTCTTATTACTGTAGTTTTTTATTTACCATTTTGACACATAAATTTAAGTTATTTATTTTAATATTAAATTAAATAATAACTACTTAATTATTTTTTAGGATATTAATGATAATTTAAAATCTTATATTATTTTTTATAATATAAAATATACCTATATGAATAAAATATAAAAATATTAATTTAGTAAAAATTTATTTTTAAAAATTTCCATAATCTATTAATAAATAAAAGTTAAAGTTTAGAAAGTTATATATAATGTTAATGAAAAACGGCAACATCCTAACATAAAACTAATAAAATAAAATAAAATATTTCACAATAATATTGAAAATATTTAATCCAAAATATAAAGTATGTTAATACAATCTTATCAACATAAAGGACTATAAAAATATGACATTTATACAATCATATTAAACCAACAAAAATCTCCCACCAAAACTAATTACTCATACTCCCAAAATATTTTCCCAACTCTAACTGTTAGTTCATTATCCACTAAAGGTGTCTCTACACTTATATCACTTATTTATTCACACAAAAGAAAGAGACAAGCACAAACAATTCAATCCGGGTAATGTGGAGCTCAATTGTCAAGCATAATCACATGGCTTAGTTTATTTTCATTTTGATAAACAATTGTATGTCACTGTGAAACATATATTCGTGCATATATATTATGGTTTTGGCATAAATAATATATATATATATATATATATATATATATATATATATATATATATATATATATATATATATATATATATATCATATTCATGCGTAGTGTAGTTTAGAGATGCATGCTTGGTCCACGTGGGTTCTCATCGTATGGGATTCAATTCA
The DNA here is from genome assembly GCF_000741045.1 of Vigna radiata var. radiata. Classification (NCBI taxonomy): domain Eukaryota; kingdom Viridiplantae; phylum Streptophyta; class Magnoliopsida; order Fabales; family Fabaceae; genus Vigna; species Vigna radiata. The sequence continues at coordinate 744,070 of NW_014543115.1, read as the reverse complement.
AAACGTTATGTTTTTTCATATAATTAAGTTGTCGTTGTTGTTTAATTCAATGTGGTTCCGAACTGTTGATAAGCTGTTTGGGTGTGTTGTTATGCTTATTTTTTGCTGTGGCTGGCCTGTTTGTTTGTTACCGAGCTGTTTTTTGTTTTTATAATCGGTAAAAGAAAGATTGACAAAATCTATGTTGAGTATGTTTCCATAACAACTTAACGAGTTACAAGACAGCATGCCAAAAAAAACTAACAGATTTTATATCTATTAACAATAAGATGTGAAATATGTAATCTATTATAAGAAAGAAAATATGTATGCCGGGATAAGCAATCTTGTAGTATAAGAGTAGCTCACGCTGAGAATGTACAAGCCGGGATATAAGTTTCAGTTCCTCCAAGCTTTCTTCAAGATAAGATGCTTCTGATGTTCCATTGTATGCATCACAGTACGCTTTACAACACACTGTTTCCAACTTAACTTCGTTCCCTCAAATGCATCCACCATATGTAAAAGTTTGATTCAAGTTAACTGCATAGTGAATGTCTGTATAGAATCAAGGTCTGTGTAAGACTCAAATTCTATGAAAGAAATGCAGAAACAGATAGTTAGCTCTTTGTTTTACCAGAGAACAATTCAGTAAAAGTATCCCAGTTGGCTAACTTGAGTGGACCTAAATATCCAGCAATTAGTTAGTAGTTCCAAAATATTTGGTTCCTTCTGTAATGTTTCTTGAGATACTTTTGTATCAAAGCATGGTACGTCCATTTCCTTTGTGTCTTAAACTCCAAAAATGCTTCAGAACTCATTTGAAAGTCTCCTTTACCTAAGGCCTCATACACAAACGGATCCGTTAACAACATTGGAGAATCATCCAAGTTCATTTTGTTTAGAACAAAGTCCAAGTTCCTTCCAAGCTTTCTCTCCAAGTATGCATCAACTACACACCCAAAAGTCACTAGATCAGGAATGACCTTCTCATGTTCCATATGTTCAATGCTAAGGTGAAGATCCCAGAACAAAGCCATCCTTGAGAAGGCTAAAGCACGAATATTAAAGGTTGTAATATCAGGACGGAACCCAGATTCCAACATTTGCAGAAATTCTTTCTGCAAGCTTTTCATCTTGAAATTTGCAGCATAAGAAAGTAACAAAAGGTTCCATAGAAGATTTCCGACATCTTTCCTACCTAGACCAACATCTCTTAGGAACTCACCCAATTCATAGAATTGTCTGTCCCTTGTATAAGCAGAGGCCATTGCCCGAATCACTTCCCTCTCTATCATAAATCTTGATTTCTTTAGGCGGCCATAAGCATTCTCCATGTCTTTCAAAGAACCAAAAATGCTATAATACAAAACAAAAGCATTAGCAGTTTTAGATGAGATATGAACACCTCTTGAAGCCATTTCCTTTGCCATATCTTCCATTAACTCAAGCTGTCCTTCTCTTCCAAAACAAGAAATAGCCAACGAGTAAACATTAGGTAATATACTGAAATTCCTCATATCCACATAGCGTAGAATATTGACCACTTCATCGAATTTTCCATGTTTTGCATAAGCATCAAATAGTCTTGAAATAAATTCAAAAGAAGGTACAAAAGAACTATATATCAGCTGCTCCCATGTAGTCTGTGCTTGAGGAAAGAGACCATTTTCTGTGTAATGTAGCATCAAAACACATAAAGAAGTCTGTTTTGGCATATAAACATCAACTTTGGAATCACGAAAAACCCCATCGGATTGAGGAAACATTCTTTTCCTACTATTGTTTTGAACCAATGAAGAGCTATCTACACTGCTGTATGTACCATCAAAAGCTCTTTTTTCATTCCTCCTCCAGATTATCTGTTCAACGTCCATCCCAAAATATATAAGATGCTGGAAAACACTAAAAAGTCTCTCATCCAATTATAGATTTGTACATAACTAACTTTATAATAATTAATTCAAAAGCCATACATAAAGTGATTCTTAATTGGTTTACTTGAGCATATAAAAAAACAAAAACTGAAAAGACGTTATAAATTCAAGAGTAAATAGCTCATATTAATATCAGAAACGGGTATGTACAATAGATTGGTCGATTTTTACAACAACTTTTTAAAGAAATACCCATTCTAATTTTTAATTGGTTAAGAGTGACAATACTTAAAAATTAAACTCAAATTCAAAGAGCAGACATAGATGAAAGTGATCCCTATTAAAACAGCACACAGGAAAACTCAAGATCAAATGCAAGTCAAAAGCATGTGGGCTTGTACTAAATATGGGCAACTAAGTGCACGCTTGGATCAAATAACAATTATAACATTAATAACAAAGAATTCATAATGAAGTGATAAAAAGTGGAAAACCTTGTTCTGTTGTTGAGGAGCTCCACCGGGAGAATCCTTCAGTAGAATGGACATACGAGAAGAGGGAAGTGTCAGAGAATTGGTTTCCATTGAAAACGAGGATATTCTAAGGGTTCAAGGAAGAACAAAATCATGTGAACAGTGAGTGAGTGAATGGAAGATGTTTTTAGGCAAAAACCTTGTCTTTGTTTTGTGAAAGGTTGTTAGAGTTCAGGCCACCCAATACCTAGGACCCTTATCAGTTCACTAATGGTTTCACATACCCATTTTTCTTATATATCTTTAATAAAAAGTAAAAGTTAGTTTCAATTGAGAAAAACTTATGATAATTTGTTTTTTTTTTTCATTGGGTTTGAATTCAAATTCTGTCAAATACTTTATATTATGTTTTATTATTTTACTACCATCTTACACTTTAATATATATATATATATATATATATATATATATATATATATATATATATAATCTTTTGGAAGATTTTTTGTGAGTCATACTTTCTTTTTCAATGTTTGTTTGTAATGAAATTCGTATTTTTTTTTTAAGTATTACTAAACAAAAAGTACAAAATAAGTAAAATATTTTATATCTAGAGATTATATTATATTATGATTATGTTAGCTTCACATAAAATCCAACCAAAATATATTTTTATCATTCATTATAATTATACCCAGGGATTATATAAGACAATTATGACTAGCATATGTCTATATTTTAATTAGATTTATGGCTAAAACAAATGTTTTAACTAAACGGGAGGCAGCAAGGTTACTGCAATTTATATACCTTATGGTTAAGCATCGTTTAATATATAGAATAATTATTTTATGTCCAAGTTGCATTAAATTAATTCGTTTCACTTCTTTATTATTTTAGTGTAATGAAAAAATTGATTCTTTTAAATGTAGCTATTAGATCAAGTACCGAATGAAAGTCATAATTTGGTAGGTATTACTTGGATAAAGATAACAAATTCTAAGATAGACTAAAATATATTTTACTTTTATAATTATTTCATACTAATGTAAATTAAATTTTAGATCTTAAATAGTTAATCTGTATTGTCATAGAAAGATATGTTTAGAATTTTCTTTATTTTAGGTTTTGATTTAAAGCCCAAAGCAAATGTTTTTTTAATAATTATTTAAAATTTATATTGAACCACACATTAACCGATATAAATTTACGTCGGATTTAGCCAGGTATGATACACTCTACATTGTATTGAGAATAAATTTTGGACATTTTCTCCCTTTTTATGCATTTATATATGTCTTAACACATCTAGAAATAACAAAAATACAAAAATGTGAAGTTTTTATGTAAAAGTTTTTGTTCAATATACAATTACAACATTTATATTATTAGAGCTGGGACTTGTGACTTTACCTTAGAGTCTGAAGGTTAATTCTAACTTTTTATAGAACTAGACCTATCTTTTTATAGAACTAGACCTATTTTTCTCAAAGCCTCTAGCCCCAATCACCCCATTAAATGAGTTGGCATTGAATTAGGGTTAAGTTAAGCCTCTTGATCTTATGTTATCAATGTTATATTTTCAAGTTTTGTCGTTTTTGAGTTTTATTCTAACAATCCATGTTAGATTGTTCTTTACCTGTTTCCTTAAGCATTACAAGTATATTATACTTTACTCTCCAAAGTCTTATGATCAGACCATTCTCTGCCTCCTTCTATAAGACTTACGAGTACTATGCTTATGTCAAAGTCATATGTTCATATTGCTCTCTGCCTACTTTCATAAGCCTCCTAAGTCACTCTGCTTATACTCAAAGCCTTATATAGTGGAAACCAAATGCATTACTCCCATATGTACAATTATGTTAATAAATACTTATACATCATTTCATAGCTAACAATTCCTCATATTCATCAGCATTACACAAAATCAATGAATCATATCATCTCATCCACCTAACTCAATCATATTCATTCATTAATCATAAATTGGTAATAACCCATTTCTATCACATAAATATGTCAATACCCGAAACTTACAATAAATAGATCATACATATACCCTATTAACAAGATAAATATCATACTTTTCTTATAATCTTAACTTACCCATAACGAGTACAACCTTAACATAATTTTACCAATCTAAGGTTATGGATCAACATTCTAAGTTGTTATGATGTTACATAGAAGTTTGTTACCAATACTTGTCTCACATTGAAGATCTGAGCGGGTAAATTAAATCACAATATATATAGAATCTATGGTAAAATTTCTAGTCAGAACTAACTATTAGTAAAGCAAAAATCTTAACTTTTTTATAGGTGGTCCAAAAACAAAATTTTGGTTGTGTAGAGATCCTTAATAAACACGATATAATTTCTATAAATATGTAATAAAAAATTTGAACAGTCAAGGTAAATCAAGTCTTTAGGACCACATATCCAAATATTAAGTTAATCTAATAGTTAATTTGGTAGAAATTGAGATTTTATTTAGACAACTTGAGGACAATATTCAAGTGGTTTTCAGCTTTATCTAAAATGCAAAATTAATTCCTCTAAGTACAAAACATCCAATTAAGAACCTGAGTGGTCAAAGTATAGTAAATATCTCAAGAATCATATATCAAAATTTCAACTTAATCTAATGGTAAACAAAATGGGGATTGATATTTAGCCCAGGTTAGAGATAGAAATAAAGAGGTGGTCATTTTACTCAAAATTAAGATATTGTAGACCTTAAATTAAAAATCCTTACAAACAAAGTTAATTATTATGTCTTATGAATCATATATAAAATTTTCAAGTTGATCAAATGGTAGACTAAGAGGGAATTAAGGTTTTACTAAGATAACTTAGAAAATGAAAAACATAATCAAAGGAACCTAAACTTCATAATCGAGTTGAGTATTTATCTCAACATCTTTATAGCTCACATATTCAAAATAATAATCACAATACATTTGAAATTCACCTTTTTTATTATCTTTACATAAAAAAATATTTTCCATTTTTGAAATAAAGTGACAACTTGTTTAGTAGACTTTCAGGAAAGAGAGGTGTATCTCAATAGATAACTTAAGTACCTTGTCTTTCCTTAGCCAAAGTGTTCCCAACTAACTTTCACAAATTTCACATTATTATCATCCCAAGGCATTGATCCAACAAAGAAAATAGGATAATAAAAAAAATTAACACCTACTTACAATATTAACATTTACATATTCACAAATTCAATACAAGATCACAGACAATTTTCATCACTCAAGTTCACAAAGAAAAACAATAGTAAGGATAGTTCCTTTTACACCACAACAATATTATACCATCAATAATAATAGAGAAATGTTAACTCCTCTTACATGATTCTCTCTTCTTCCTAGATGAAGAGAACCTCTTCAGAAACTCTTTCTACATTCTCTACAACTCAGATTCTAGCCCTAAAATCTCCTTATTTCTTACTAAACTCTTGCTCACTTTCACTCTCCTAATGAAAAACTTCGTTTTCTCACCCTTATTTATAGATGAAGTTAGGGTTATTGTAGCTGAACTGTAGTTGTGCTACATTTTACTATAGTAGTACTGTAGTTGTACTACATTTTTACTGTACCAGTATTGTAGTTTGTACTACATTTTTACTATAGCACACATGTTTCATGAGGTATTTTCATTATAGCATTGTATGTATTTTATTGTAGTTGCATAAACATTTCACTGTTGCAAAATAAAAAAAATTTCTAAAAATATATATCTTCTTAAATATAATTATTTTTCAAGGTCTTAAAGTAAGTTTTTCTTTTTCTCTTTTAAATTAATTTAGGATTTCGTATGGCAGTACGAGAGATTAAGTTGCATGTGTGGTTTAAGGGCATTCATGAATATTTGTTAAATTATGATCATTAGGGTATGATCGAATCGTTGATGTGCATTTTCTTTGTGTAAATTTTACTTATCTTAGTGATTAAGGATGCTTAATGTAAAAGGACCTTGGTAATGCTCATTACTATGTAAGGGAAGTTAGTTTTCTTATAATTCTCATGTGTTTGGTGTGGAGTTGTTTTTATTATGAATTTGATTTATTGAAGTCGATTTTGAACTGATTTATTGTGGTGAAATGGTTTGGTATTAAACTGACGGTGATAAATGCATGATTTGTTGGGGGGGGGGGGGTAATATGTTTTCTAAAATGAATGGTGAGTTGGATTCAATTGATATTAGAGAGTGACTGTTATGTTTGTAGAATCTTTGTTTGCCTATTGTTAGGAAATCCTTTATGAGACCTTTTAATTGAACTAATTTGGCACTTCATGAGCTAAGAGCATGATATTTTAAAGTATTATGAAATTTGTTAAGTGGGAAATAGCTCAAGAAGTGTCAAAATTGTTCAATTAAAGCTTAAGAAAGAGTTTAAATTAATGATACACCTTGTAGTCTCTTAGGGCGCAACTTGGATAATGACTTCTAACTTGGTTGTCACTAGGTGGGAGTTTTCGTCGTTGGACGACACTAATGTCAGATATCTTACTAACTTGTGGGTGTTGGGGGCACCTAGGGTGGTTGGGCGCTACCTTATGATTTTAAATCTTGGGAGCTTTAGTGGTGCTCTCGTTGGGCGCCATCTAGTTGACGTTGGGCATAATTCTTCTAAAGGCACCTTTGTTTGAGTTGTGCTGGGCAAAAATTAGATGAATTCTATTGCTTAATTTAACTTGAGTAAGTTGTTGATTGATATGTATGTATGTGATGAGTCAATATTTTATTGATTTCACTTAGTTTATTGATGAAGGTCGAAAAACAGTGATTTTCATATGTCAATTTGGACCAAATTACACTCTTTACTACTCGGAATGAGCTTAGAATCAAGCAAAACTCAATAAATGAGTTTGAAGAGAGTCAAAAGTTGTTTTTAGCTATTTTATGCTTATTTTGCATTGTTTTGTAGCTAATTTGAGAAAAGTGAGAATGGAGTTAAAGATACAGGTCGTTGACTCAAGAAGATAGCAGAAAAATGAAGATTTGAAGAGTCGATGCACTGCCTAGCAGCACACTAAAAACCACTGGGCAGTCCAGGACGAGAAGTAAGCATGGAAATGGGCACTGAGGGAAACCGCCGGGTGGCGACGATTGCTGCTGGGCGGTGGCGGCAGGTTATGGGAAACCGCCGGGCGGCACACTTAAACCGCCCGGCGGTGGCATGTTGGACTTGGGCCTGATTTTGACGCGCTCCTCACCTATAAATACCCCTATTACGAATTCAGAGACATTCTTTTGACAGGGGAGAACGGCCAGACCTAATTTTGCTCTCTGGGGAGGATCTCTTGGATGCTTAGGCTCCTTTTCATCTTTTCTAGGGTTTGCTCTTTCATTCTTCTTCCATTTTTCATCTAGTTTCACCATGTCCATGGTGAACTAAACCCTATTGTTGTTCGGGAATACAATGTAATCTTTTGATACTCTCTTTTATTGAAACTATTGATTATTTATATGGTCTCCATATGTTTTGATTGATTATTGTTGGGTTATCATCTGTGCTTAAGGCTTTTATCGTTTAACTCATTCGGTATATCGTTGTTTGTCATTATTGACATGGGGACGTGCGGTAATGACATGAACTGGTGAGTAATTTCTTGATTTTGCAATACCACCTAGGGATAGGGGTAGGACGATCAATTGCGCTAACTTCTGTTTATAATGCGGTATTAATTACTAGGGGAGGATAGGGATAGCAAGCCAATAATTGATATTAGGCCCTTTTCGCCGAGGGATCGGGTTAAGGGGAGGTTAAGAAAGTCGCATAACAATTTAATCAATCAAATAATCAAGGGTAGTATGTAAGAAAGAGTGGAATAGATGAAATTGTTAGTACCCAACAACATCCATCCATCCATTGTTTTCACTTGTCAATTGAATCAACATTTATTTTGCATGTTAAAAATTTTTTTCCTCAAAATCCAATTTATTAAATTTTATTTTTCAAGTCTTATTATTTTAATTCACGCGAAAGAGAAAGCCATACGAGTCTCTTGGGAAAAACGATACTTGGTCTTACCATTTATATTACTTGTACGATTTGGTACACTTGTCAATCCGTCAACATTTATTGTGCTAGAATTAATTAGAGAATTGTGCTTAATTGTCCGGTATTTTCCCGTTTCTACTAATTGTGCTTAATTTGACCTGAAATTCTAATTTTAATTAATTTGAATCTTCTGAGCTAATTATTTGCATTATTATTTTCAGGGAAAATTTTGGAAATACAATTTGGGACATTTGGAGTGCTATCAAATAAGTCAAGACTCTTCACTTGGACATTTAAAATTTAATTACATCATAACTTAGTAGTATAGAATGTTTTTAATTAAACTTATGCACAATGGGCCATTGTTAGCAAAAATATGAGGGTCCAAAATTGTAGGACACTTGACACCCTAGGGTTTTATTTTTTTTAGGGTGGACCCCACACCTATTTAAATGGAACCTACGACCTAGGGATTGGAAGTTTTTTTTTCTCGGGAAGCATGGTTGCATTAGAGGATTTTGGTTAAATAAAGGAGCTTCAGCCGCCACTCTCATTCTCAGACTTTGCAAGGGGCTGGAACGTGGTTCTTGAAGGGGCATTACTTTGGAGAACAATGTTAATGTCGGGGGGCTCTTGGTGGCTGTAGCTCGCTGAGACACTCATTTTTTTGGCTGGTGCTGAAACGTTTTCTTTGGGAAAAATGTGACTCTCGTTATTTTGGCTCAATGGTTAAATAAAGAAAGCTTTTCCTTTTCTCTTTTAAATTGATGCAGCGTTTGTTGTGCTCTTGAATTTAATTTCTTTTATTCCACAAAATGAAATGTTGCTGCCATGAAGAATTGGTTAGATTGAAGTGTTGACGGTAGCTGCTGTGATGCTGGAAGAAAGTTTCCAATTTATTTTCTAGAGTGTGCTGTCACGAATTGAGAGAATGGAAGGGCATATGCATTTAGGTGGCAGGTGCTGATTTCACATTGCAAGGCTCGGGATTCATTTTCTTTTTAAACAAAAAAACATGCATTTTTACTTTAGCTGGCAGTGGCACACATGGTCATAGTTTGGAGGGAATATATACACTTTTATTTGTCACATTCAACTTTCTTTTCATTCTCGGTCCAGCTGTTGTGTCACTTTCTAGGAGCAAGTGTTCATTTTCTTTAGAGATAGGCTCATTTTATTATGGAATAGGATTGCTGCCACGTTTAGTATAGCAGTAGTTTCAATTTTTTTTTAGAGAGATGCGCGCATTCACATTGCTTGGAGGATAGACCGGTGCAAATTATTTTACTAGAGTGTTGCATGCGGTCATTATATGCACAATTTGCTCATTTAGTTTTTTTAATTTTTATTAGTTTCATGCTTTGATCCGAGATGAAGTACTTTATTTTACAATTATAATATTGAATGCCTTAAAATGTTTGAGAGTTTATGATTCGACTTTTCTTTTCCTTTTATTTGAATATAATGAGAATTTCACTTCTAGTCCAAGCGTTTCCTTTAATAACGTCAATTGCATTGCTGATTTATTAATTGTTTTTCAAGTGTGTCACGCAAGTTTTCCTTAATTTAGTTGTGATGTTAGCTTAGGTTAGTCGGGTTGGTCATTAATAAAATTGCATTGTTTCCTTTAGATTTCTGGACTGTATGTGTGATTGCCACTCTGACTTGGTTAATATCAAATATGTATTTGCACTTGCAATTGGGTATACGCTTAGTTGCCCAGTTGGTGTTTAGTCTTCGCTTAGTTGATGAAACTGCATGGTGTAAATTGGATTTGATGTTAACATTGCGTTCGCTTAGTTCGCTTTTATGAAACCATGATTAGCCTTTGCTTAGTTGGTTAGCTGTGTTGGATTAGAGGTTATAGTAGCCTCTTTGATGTGTTAATCAATGATTGGAAGCATTGTAATTGAGTTAACGATCAACCGTTTTTATTCTGTATTTGATTCCGTTTTGACCTTTTTGTTTGCATCTGTGTTTTAATTTGATTCATCCGCATTCACAAACCTTTCACAACCTCCCACCCCCCACTTCGTATCTAACCTAATTCTCGAACCACAGTTTGGTCCTTGAGAGACGACCTAGGAGTCATTTCCTAGCTATACTGCATTTCTAAATTGAACATTAAATTTTGCATGGGCCGCGACACCCATCAATATGCATGTATGTATGTATATATGTATGTGTTTGTGTGTCTGTTTGTGCACGCATGCTTGTGTGTGTCTGTATATGCAAGTATGATAAGGGTATTTGATTGGTTATTTTAATGATGGGTGTTTGTAACTATCTAAAGGTAAAGAGACTTCAAATGGAGGAAGCATGGAAGGAGATTATCCAAATTTTGCTAGGTATCCCAACTCATATAAAGTATGATAACTAGTTGCAAGATTTAATTACTATGATAGACAATTAATTCAAATAGGAACCTTTTTAAACTGACATATGTGAACTAACTTGTTGGGAAGATTGATATAACCATGGCCCTATAAGTCTAAATGTTATTGGTATTTCTGCAACAAGCCAAAATATTTGGGTCATACATGTATGTGTGTGCATAACCTTTTTGAGGTAATTGTTATTAAATTTCTGGTATGACATATTAAAATTAAAAGGAATGGTTGTTCATGGTGTTAGTGGAAAACAAAAAATGCACTGATCACACGTAGCAAATAATAAATATTGTTCTCTACACAGAGATTTCTACAACACATAACAACATTCTCAATTAAACAATAAAAGGTTACAAAAACACAAAGAAACTATTTTTTGTATTTTTATCAAACAGTTGGTTTGTAAGAGGAAATTAACATATTATATACGACTGTCAACACTAGATTTTATTCATTTCATTTTCATGCATTCATAAACATCTTAATTCCATATTTAAGTTAAAATCAACTTACAAGTTTACTTAAATTATATTCCTAATGATTTTGAGCCTGACAACTCATCAAATTTCAATCCCTTGGATCATCAACAAGCAGCCATGCATTAAGTTCAAGTGTCTTAAGATTATTATTAAATAATTTTCTATCCCTATATACAAGCTTTATTAGGTACTTAATTTCAATTCTAGGTTTAAAAGACATTTTCCAACACCTTAAGAACCAACAATCAAGCCATGGATGATCAAACCACAACAAACATTAAACATAGAAATAACATTGAAATGAAAAGGCATATGTATTAACATCATAAAATACATAAGATTCAATTTATTACATCTAATATCAATAAATAGGGTTAGCTTTTCATGGTGGAGAACTTAAGGTTTACAAAATAAAGACATAAGGAAGAAATTGAAACCAAAAAGAAGATGCAAGCATTCTTCTAAGGTTCTTAGCAACCGGCTCATGCTCCAATTGTATCTTTCATTCGCATCCTATCTCCAAATCGCAACCCATCTTCCTCTTCAACTCTAAAAGGGGGAAAACCATCATGAATGGATAAAAAGACCCAAAGAGGAGTGGGAGAGCTTCCCAACACCCCTAGCAACCTTTAAAAGGCTTTCCCAAGCACCAAAAAATGTTTTTCTGTTGTGAAAAAAAAGGAATATCCCCAAATTATTGCGAGAAACATGATTAAATACCTATATTTTGACATGTCAACAATGTGACTGCCCGACACCATCTGAGTATCGTTGGGCGCCATTAGTAAAAATGTGAAACAACAGTCTCTATGAAGCCACTACCCGACCATCGCTTAGTGCCACTGGCCACTGCTTGGTCACTGCCTAACCACCACTCAACCCTTTGATGCTCTACAACTAAATTTTCTCTCTAACTTTGTAAAGTTGGTCATGATTCATGTGGCGCCTGGTGCGGGTATTTGTCTCAAAATCAATCTTTTCCTGTTCAATCATCCTTCTTTGAAGTCTAACTTGTTTTCCTCCACCATTGTTACTTCCTATTCACTTATTTAAGACACTTAAAAGAGATATACTAAAGGTAAAATAAGAACACAACAACTAAAACATAAAAAAGATATAAAAATAAGATAAACTTGAGGATAAAACAAATAGAAGGTAGGAATAGTTGGATTTATTCACTAAAACAACCACAAGAAAAACTTTAATATCAACGTTATCACATGGTTTAGTTGTTTGTGAATTCCTTGTCATTAATTAATTTTATAGATATGTATAGTGTTCCTTTCCTTTTTCTTTTAAATACTACTTTTACTTTGTATGTTTGTTTATTTTACTATAGTGGTGGATTTCATGTGAGCAAAAGATACTATATGCGAGATACCTAGCATTGATACAACTTAGGTTGTATTACCTTGGGTTCCATAATATTCAATTTCACAAAAAAATGTAATTTATTTCTTTGCAAACTTTAGATGTTTATTATGAGAAATACTGTACTATGAATATATGACTATACTTGTAGATTATGTTTAATACCAAGTTTTGAAATGTTTAAAAATATTACTCTGATTTATATTAATTTGGAGTGTTACCTCTCTAAAGAATATGATAAGTTGAGTGAAATTGTTCAATTCATTATTTCACTTGATTTGATCTTCGTCTTGTTAGGTTAGACGAATTAAGATAAATTAATAAAAGGTTTAAACATTGTTTTGGTCCCTAAGTTAAGTTCTGATGTTTAGTTTAGTCCTCGCTTTTAAAAATGTCAACCTTTAGTCCCTATGATATGAAAAATGTATCAAACCAGTCCTATTCATTAACAAATCACAAGTTTTTCATTAAGTGATTTGTTGCTCATAACACTTTCGGTTAACAAATCACAAAATATTGGATACCTAGGTATGAAAACTTGTAATTTATTGTTCATTAAGTACTGTCATGAGGACTGATTTGATACATTTTTCATATCATAGGGACTAAAGGTTGACATTTTTAAAAGCGGAGAATAAAATAAACATCAGAACTTAACTTAGGGACCAAAAAAGGGTTTAAACCTTAATAAAATAATAAGAAATTAAAATATATTTTACCTTGACAAAAATCGGTCAATCTATTATTGCTTAACTTGTTTATTGGTCATGTCGTTTCACTTTAGACACTTCAATGACGAATTAACAGAAATGAAATGTGCTAAACAAAACAATTGACTAGTTAGTTTATGAATACTCAAGAAGTTGCTGATTTTTAACACAAATTGCATATAAAAAAGAAAAAGATACGAAGCAAATTGGTTGATAGCTTGTATGGTAAAAATACAGGTACACAGAATCAATCTAATTAGTCTGACCTTTCAGACAGAAAAATAAGATTAGAATTTCATAAGATTAAATTAGTATAAACTAATTAAATCATATAATGATTTTATAACTTTTCTCAACATGTTTATGTAAAAACATTAAATAAAATACTCAATAAGTATGGTCTCTTCCAATATTTAAAATTCTTTTCATATTTATTATATAGAATATGGTTAAATACTTCTAGATTATATGGTCTCGTTTTTGGACAAGCATATCATATTTAGTAGGTCTTGACCCAGTTCTGTATTCATTAATTGCTGACATAAGACAAATTTAAACATCAAAGTGTTTTTTTTATATAAACACTCCCTTTAAGGAGTACAAAAACTAGGACGAAGATTCTAAAATTGAAGGTTCGAAACATTTGAAAAGTCTTTAAAATACATTTTTTACTCTGTAAGAACATTTATAAATATTTTCTAAAGACAAAATTATAAAAAAAAATATTCAAATTTAAATTTCTTTTTCTTCAAAAAGAATAACCTTAGATCTATTAATTCCAAAGATCAATAAGTACTTTCCTTTGAATAATTTGAGGTTAAAATGGCATGAAAACTTATTCCAAAACCGTCTCAGTTTTTTTCTTTGTTAAATTGTAATTTTAATCCCCGTAAATTATTGATCCACACTATATATCTCTTTCATTTCTTTTATGATTTTTATTTCTGCATTTTTTTAAAATAACATTTTAATTCAATTCAAATTTTGTCTACATTTATTTATTTTTGTTTAATTAGGTCTTGAATCTAACATATTCATTTAAAATACAACAAACAAATACTTCAATTAATTAAAACAAAATTTAAAAATAAACACTTGCGAAATTTAATTTAAACTAAAATCATAAGAATTTCCAAATTATGGAACTAAAATAATAGAAGAAGGACGAAAATTAGGAATATACAATCTAAAATAGAGAAAAGTTAGAAATTAATATTTTCTTATTCAACAAATGGTATTCAGAACTTTCTCTACCAAAAAAAGTGGAATAAGAAATTCACAACTCTCACGGGGTTTGAGTCAAAGATCAAGCTTCCTTCACGGGTCTAGTTGGAATCATGTTTTATTATTTTTATTTAACTATTTAATTAATTAAATCAAATCAAATTTCAATCTTTGACTGTGCTGGTGCACGCACTTCGTTGGAAATGCCGACTTCTGTAAATAACGGAACAGTTTTTTTTTTTTATACAAAAAATACTTTTTCACATTTTACCCTTTTTAAGTAAATTATCTTTTTGCTATAAAGTTCTTTCCGGTAAAAGAAAACTTTAAAATAATATAATAAATTTCCTTTAACTAAGAGTCGAGTTTGAATTATATAGTTATATTTAAAAAGGAAAATATAGTAACAATAATTAATTATTTTTTATGGAGATTAATTTTAAATGAAAATGACAAAAACTTTTCTTTTATTAATAACACATTTAAAAAGATAAAAGATAAAACTAGTTACTCATTCCATCACCCAAATCTTTAATACTATTTTTTTTTTATAATTTTTTTAGGGTTTAGGAGATATAGTCTAAAGAAACATAGGTATGCCTAAAAATTAGGTCCAAGTTAGAGTATCAATGTTAGATCACAATATAGAGATGCTAGAAGGAGAATTAAAATTTTAAATTTGTCTCATTATGTATAAATTTAATTTCAAAATTATTAGTTTACTTTACCCCAATTTGATACTTTGTAGTTTGAATTTATTAAAAAAAAATAGAAATGTGTTATTTGTGTGAAAAAGAATCGAAGAAAATGTAAGATAAATTGAAATAGTTTTAACTCATTCTTCACGGTCAAATGAAAGAAAAGAATTAGTCAAAATTAAAAGCAAGTTCGATCTGTGGAATGTTAAAAACGGCTTTGACGAACGGTCACACTCATTCAAACACATTTCCAATGCATGGAACCAAATTCGGCAGCTACATTTTTTTTATCATATATATAATATTAAATATAGAACGTCAGAGTAACAACAAAATTAAAAAAACATAATTGGAAGTTTTACAGTATTATTATATTACATGTTTAAATAAATTATGTAACGTCGAATATTTTCAAACGAGTCTTTGTTGAATGTTTTTATTTTATTAAATAATTAAAATAAAATTTTATTTTTATTTAAGCTTTTTGTTTTTTGATTTTTATCCAACGTAATGTGGTAATTATAGTTATTTTTTCTTTAATTAATTAGAAGTAGGAGATGTTAGTTTGACGATAAAATTAAACTATAAGATATTAAGGTGAAAGTAAAAAATATATCAATCACTCAGTATCATCAAATAACTACGCCTAGATATTAAAATTAAATTCAATTATGCGATTTTATATTTAAAAATAACTATTATTTAAAAGTTTTTAAAATTTTGTTTTTTCTCTCTCTCAAATTGTGATAAAATAATATCTTTGATCTAATATAGCGTCCAGTAAGACCAATATTTTGTCCATTTGCGTTATTAAAAAAAGTAATATATATATATATATATATATTCCAACATAAATAGGTGTAGTTCTTTTAATGAGATTCTTTTGAAAAATCCAAATCTTGAATGGATATATCATTAAAAAGATTCTATCTGACGGGTTTAACATCTTCAATTAAAAAAGTTCTACGAATAAAAAACAGTTTAATTAGAGTAAAAAACATAAATTACTAAGAATTAAAACATTCTTCAATAAGATTTATTTAAAATATAATAAAATCAAAATAAACATAAAATGTTTTTTATATTTCTGAAAATGTTTTTAACAAAATTATATATGAATTCCTCAAAAATTACGGCAGCTGTAAAAATAATAAAATATTATTAAAGTAAAGTATTTTTCAGTTTCTCAACACATTCTTTATCAGAATCATTATCCTTAGTTAAAACTATTGAAAAAAAAGAAGTGATGATTAGAGAAATCCATTATGATTATAAATTTTAATAGACAGTAAAAGAAAAAATGTGTTGAGAAGATATTAGAAAGTGTGATGTGAAGATTTGTGTTGAATTAATTCCATAAAAAAAGGGTCATAGAATTGAACACTTTCATTTTGACCACTCATTGATTTCCCCACCAGTTTGAGACCAATTCTCTGTTTTTTACCATTCCAAATTTCCACATACATACTCTTCATTTTCAAAGAAACATCACTTCCCACCATTCAGCTTTTCCATTCTGCTCACATTCTTTGACTTCATAAGCCTTTCTTCGTGGTCCAAGCACAACCACATGTTGTACCCATTTTTAGTTTCACTCTGAGTTTCATGAGCTTCTATCTCATACCTCTCTCAACTTCCCTCCTTTTCCTTTTCTATATTCTCATGATTTGAATCCTCTTGTGTTTCAAAGTTTGTTGGTAGGTCTCTTTTTTTCCCTTTTAATCTTAAAAGCATTGCCTTGATTGTGTTTTGCTTTGATTCATTAGCAGTTTTACTCTAGTTTTTTAGTTGAATCATGGAATCATTGCCTTTTCTTTGTTTTTTCTGGGGTGGGGTGGGCTTTGTTTTTAGCTATTTCTATTGGGGTTGAAATCTCAGGGCCTTGAAAACTGTTTTGAAATCTGTGGAAATTGTTTTTGAGATTTGTTTCGTGTTATGGATCTGGATTGATTTTCGTGTAGTAGAATGAGTGAGCATTTGTAGGTATCTTGCTATTTTCTGAGAATAATTGGGTGCATGGAGTTTATAACTCCATAGTAAAGAGTAGTTTAGTTTATTAGCAACAAAGCATTTATGATATTTACTGTGAAGATTGACCAATAACATAGGAAAAATGAGGTGATTAATTGCTCTGTTTTGGGAGTGTGCTTGACACAACACAATCATGTATAGCACAGGAGATTTCTTTGGGGACCAGTTGATCCATTCTTATGATGTCTACTGTTGTACGTTTACGTTTTATCTGCAGTCATTGACCAGTAATAATGGTCTCTGAGAGCAAAGAATGAGAGTGATGAGAATTGAGATGAGTGAAAAGAAAAATGGAAATGAAAATGTGGGGAAATGGGAGATTGTTGTTTGTATACATTTCATTGTTTCAAGTTGTGTGATCACTAGAGAATCTAAATAAAATGAAAAACAAATCTAAATACACATTTCTTCTTGGATCTATTTTGAAATTGAAGGTTGAAAATTCTATGATACCATTGAGTTTCTACTAACTTTGTTTAGGCCTTTTCTTTTGCATCAAAGGCAATTTTATTCAACAACTGAATTCTGTACAGAAGATGGGGTGTTTCACTGTTCTGAAATACAAGAAGGAAAAGATCAATAAAATCCGATACACAAAATGTGTGAGCCATATTGAACATGTTCCTACAGCACTTCCTGAACCTCAAACTCATACTCGTTCCCTGCATTCTGCACCTCCTAGTTTTAGGAATAGAGTGAAATCCACTCACCCCATTAATAAAGTCACCAATCACAGAACACGGACATTATCTGCTCCATCAGCTCTTGATGTGGCCACACAAAATACTCTTACCACAGTTGAGTTCGAGGATCAAGAGGAATCAAGATATAATGTTGGATCACTGAAGGGGCAGCATTCATCTAATCCACTACCTTTACCACTTCCTTCACACCAGGGTGGTGGTGAATTGAAAGCTACTGGAAGCTTTAAGTCAGGAATAGTTCGTGGTTCTGTGTATGGTCCTGATGTTGCAGAACAGGATGCTTTGGCCTCGGTTGATAATGAGGAACAAGAAGAGTCAAAACACCGAGTTGGATTGGTGAAAGATCAATGTTCAACTAGTTCACAACCTTTGCCTCTTCCATCTCGTCAAGGTGGTGGTGCTGCATTGAAGGCTAAGGTCATCACTAAGTTGGGAATGGCGACTGCTCCTCTATATGTCTGCGGACCTTTGCCTCTTCCACCCACCGGGTTGCTTAGAAACTTACCGTTTGAGGAGATTGCTGCTGCTTGTCACAACTTCTCTTCAGATCGATGCATGTCTGAATGTCTTTCTTCTACCATATATAGCGCTTCATTTGGTGATGATGCTTCAAGTGCAAAGAAGTTTGAAGCCACTGTCACTCGCCTTCATTCATCAACACAGGTACTTTTCTTCATTCTGCTTTACTACTCTCATCTCTTGATGGTATCCTCATGCCTAGTACAATGATGATTTATCATCCTTACATATGATGCTTCTGTTTCCATATATAGAGAAGCAACGAAAAACCATTTTAAGAGGGGCATGAAAGAGTTTAGGTTTGTCAATTTCCTGTCATCTGGTTCTAAACCTTGTTTTTCTTGCTGCCCTTCTTCCTCTGTTACTTCTCACAGAACATTTGAATGTTTTCAAACCATGTTGAAATCAAATGAGGAAAGTTGTAAAAAATTTCACTTTTGCTGTTCCAACGTAAATATGAATTATAATTAGTATTGCATCGAGAGGTTTATGAATTTTGGCCCAAGACAAAGTTTGAAAGCAGCTGGGAACTTTCTGACATGGTCTATGTGACTGTAATGTATCTTGCAGGGATTGAAGGAATTCATAAATGATGTCAATACCCTTGCATCTTTGCAACATCCAAACCTCTGCAAATTGCTAGGATTTCATGCCCGTGATGGTTCTGAACCAAGGATGTTGGTTTATGAGAGGCTATACCATGGAAGCTTGGACCAACAGTTGTTTGGGAGATCTGATGGCCATTCAGTTGATTGGAACTCACGAATGAAAGTTGCCATATGCGCTGCACAAGGTCTTACTTTCTTGCATGAAGAAGGGCCTTTCCAGGTAATAAATTTTCTGTTTTTGGTTAAGTTGGTGTAAAGTGTATGTCGTATATTCAAAACTGAAGCAGCCTTCCGTGCTCATGTCTGCGCTGTTTTTCTCCCTTCTTTACTTGTGGCTTTTAGACCACATTAAATGCTGTTGGACACAAGCTATTTCTTAATATTTGAGTAAACAATTATATCTTGAGAAAATATTTTCTATGTTCCTTGTTCATTTATATCTTTGCTGACGGACCTCTGAATTAATTGTAGGCAATGTATAATGAATTTTCAGCAGCCAACATACAGATTGACAAAGATTTCAGTGCAAAGCTTTCTGGGTATGGTTGTGTGGGACGAATTCCTGAGGAAGAGATCTCCAGCAGTACATGTGTAAGTTCATTTACTCTATAAATGCTTTATGTGTATTATTATAAATCATGAACTATTCATCTTACATTTTCTATCTTGGAATCTTCTTGTTTGACATTAACAGTATTCCATATGTTTTGTTCTCATTCATTTAGTTTTTGAATTTATTATTGTACAGGCTGTTGGAAACCTGTCTGTGGAGACTCTGGAAAGAGGAATTCTTACTCCAAAGAGCTATGTTTGGGGTTTTGGAATTATTCTTTTGGAGCTACTTACTGGCAGAAAGAATGTGGATAGTCATCACCCCAAGGAAGAGAGGAATTTGGTGAAGTGGAGCCGGCCTTTCCTGGCCGATGATTTTCGACTGTCGTTGATTATGGATCCTCAACTTAAAGGTCGGTATCCTCCCAAGGCAGCAAGAGCAGTAGCTGACATTGCACAAAGATGCCTCCAAAAGGAGCCATCAGAAAGACCCACCATGAGAACCATTGTTGAGCATCTCAAAGTGGTTCAAGATATGAAGTACTCATGTTGGTTCCCATTGCAAGAGCCAGCAAAACAAATGTCAAGATCACCTAGTCTTAATGGTGTCAAATGTCTTACTCCTACACTGAGTTTCTCTCCCTCAACAGCACCAGTAACCAGACCATCTGTTTCATCTCCAAGATGGTGTGCTGTGCCCATACTGCATCTTCCTCTTGGCGCTTGTTCTTCAACTTTCTCCATGGACGACCATGTTAGGCCGGAAAGCCGGAAGTCAATCCTCAATGTGTAGGAGAGCTAATGTTGAAGGATATTGACTGTCTATAATGCTCATTTTATTATATTTTGTTTGTTGCTTTGATCAGTTTTAGGGTGATTCAACACAATTGTATAGGAGATTAAGGTATGGTTCTTCCATATTTCTATTTCTTTCCATGAGAAAATGTTCTTTTGTAGATAGTGCAAAGGTTGCTTATACTGGGGATCTTGATATGAAATTTTGCATTGTCTCTGCCCCTTTCTCCTCTCTTACACTTAATTTTTTTCCCCTTAAACAACATTCCTTCACTCAACACTAAACATGGCAACAAAAAAGAACAAAACTAAAATATAAATCACCAATTCTGACAAGAAAATTGACCTGATTGGGTTCAGATTGATAATTAATTTATTATTTTTCATGAAATAAACCAGATTTTATTAAAATGTCCGTTTTGTCTTATTTCATTTTTTGTAATTATTATAGATTTAATTTAACAATAATTAAAATTTTCCGCAAACAAATCTAAACTAACATCCTTTTAACGAATATGAGATACTAGTCATATATATTTACGTCCTCCTCTTTTTAAGTTTTAATTTTAAATTTGTTATTCAACTTTTTTTATGATTAAAAGATTGATTTAGATAGAATGGTTTACAATTGAACTTATTAAGTTTGTGAAATTAAAATATTTTAAAAAATAATTTTTAATTGTTTATATATTGTATCATATATAATATAGACCGAACGGTTAACATTCAGGATAGTTCGGTTCATCCGTTACATCAATAAAGGTCAATCAGGTCAAATAGTTTTATTGATGTTGGACTATAATTGGGTTAACGTTTAAGTTGTTATTGGACCAATAATCTAACAAATAATAACAGAATGATTCAGGATATTGATAATTGATAACAGTTTATGAACAACTAATCGAATCTAAAGGTAAATTTGTTTTTATTTTATTAGATCTGTGATGATCGAGATCCATGGGATGAGCGCAACAAGCGACTTGAGCATTGGAAAAGCAGGAAAGTCACAGTAGAAAGCCCACCTTGGGGTCGAGAGAAGCAGAAGAAACCCAATAATTACCATGAGAAATATGGAGGAACAACCAAGTGACATCTCGTTGAAACCGCAAGGAACCAGACAAGGACGCAGTCTCAGCATCAACCAGACCCGTACATATTGATCATGATTGAAGAAACCATTAACGTCAACAAGCTTCTACGACTTTACAGATAAATATTTTGATATAACCATCTTAAATTCATTTTATTATTTTATATTATATGATTTGATTTATACTTCTAAACCATTTGGAATATTCGTGTTATTCATCTCAACATATAAAAGCATCCTTTGTGATTAATGCATCACCTGGTGAAAGACTCACCTACAACATTAAAACTGCTTAAGCGGCTTTGTTCAAAGAAACATAAGTATTTAATAATTATCTTAAATTTATTATGTTATTTTTTGGTTGAATGATTTAATTCATATTCTAAGGACCATATGTTAACAACTTATTTTAACAACTTTTTGACAACAAATTATGTGTCACTATTTTATTGGTTCGTATATTTGAAACGAACCAATCACAAGCTGCCACATAAGCAATTATAAAATGTTGTAAAAAAAGGTTGTTAAAGATACATTTTCCATATTATAATTCAATGAGATTGGTCATTGCCAGCCGCTCCCACTCTCGGCATCTAACATTCCCCAAACAAAATCAACAACTCCAAAAGTGTAAGGCACAGTTCCACACCAACTAAGCCTTTGACATTGCAGGATCCTTTATAAAAAAAAATGGAAAAGGGATTCACAACAACCATTCTCTCTCTTTTGATGGAACCAGTACCATGGTTGCAGGGCTCTCTAAAAAAAGCTAAACCCTTCCTTTGTTGTTAACATCGCCACCATCGTCAACGTATGGCCGCATTGCAACCCCGACCCATCCACCACTAGGCGAGCCTTCCACGCCGCAACCTCCCATCACAGAACCATCATCTCCATTGACACCGCCACAGATTAAGCCGCCAGGGCCTACGACGCCACCTGCCCCGACAATTGCAACTCTACGGCCGGAGTTCGCGACAACGATTTGAGCTCTTTCCGCTCCGCCGCACCGTCTACTGAACAACCCTCCCCCTTCATCTGTCACGATGGTCCGCACCCTCGAGGGTAGCAACGACAAGCGCCATCGCGTGCTCTAGAATGCCTCCACCCTTGTTTGGTTCAAAAATGTCCACCTTGGGAGGGTCGTCATGTTCGTCAATTTGGCCGTTGTTTATAGTCGGAACATCGCTGACGGCCTTCGTCAAGCCTTGCACGCCTTATTTACTGATGTCGTTTCCCTTGCCTTCCTCCGCAGCAACGCCTCTGTGAAGGCATCCGTTGGGATTTCCACCACCCAAAGGAATTGAACTCATGGCATTGATAGGAGTAGCAACATCGGACGCAAACATTTCTATTTATGCCTTTTCAAAAGAATATATATATATATATATATATATATATATATATATATATATATATATATATATATATATATATATATATATATATATGGAGTTTGTTAACTTGCGTACGCTCTTTTTTCAGTTAGTACATTTTAGTAATGCGTATCGGGTTTTAGTAGACAAAAATACCCTTATATATCATGGATTTTAAACTTTAAGGTTAAGGGTATTTTAATAATTTTCATTCTCAAAAAAAAAACAAGAAACCCCAAACCTTTACTCACCTCCCTCATTCCTCTTAATCTTTTCTCTTTCATCTCTCTCACTCCAACATTTTCTCTGTCATCTCTACGGTAGTCCCAATTGAAAAAATCAGAAACACTCGCATTACCCTAATCTACCTTCCTCACTTTTTCAAATTTGTTTCATTCACTCTCTTTTTCATTCACAAAAACTTCAATATGAAACCTTCAAAGAATCAAGTTATAGTTTTTCTCAATAAAACCTATGAATTGTTAGCATTATTAATTCTAATAAACCTCTTCCTCATAACTTATTTTGTGAATATATAGTTTTAAAGCACAAAACATGGTTCTTAGTTATCTAGTTTTGGAAAGAAAATGGTTTTGGGTGTTGTTAAGTCCCTGGCAAGTGTACCAGATCGTTATCGAGTAATATAAAACGGGTAAGTCCGAGTATCGTTTCCCAAAGGACTCTTAGGCCTTAACTTTCATGTAAAGAGATGGCATAAGACATGAAAAGGAATTAAATTGAAGTGTTGAATTCAAAAGGAAAATAAACATGCAAAATGCAGTGAATCAATTGGCTAGAAGAAACGATGGATGAATGGAGTTGTTGGGGTTTACAATTTCATCTTATCCACCCTCTTATATCTACTCTTCTTATTTAATTTGCTTATTTATCATATTGTCATGCAAACTTTCTTAGTCTACCCTAAACCCAATCTCTTAGGGAAAATAGCCTATTACTAATTACTGGCTTACTATCTCTAGTCTCCCCTATTAACTAGCAATGCATGATAAACAGAAGAAAAATACAATTGATCGTCATACCCCTATCTCTAGGCGGTATTAGCTTAATCAAGGAATTCCCCCTAGTTCATGATATTATTGTACGTCTCTGTATCAATAAAGACAAACAACATTTACCGAATGATTTAAACGATAAAAGCATTAGGCAAAGGTAAGGAACCCAACAATCGATAATATAAGCATATGCAAGCATATAAAGAAAATAAGAATTTGGATATAAGAGAGTTTCAAAAGATTACATTGTTCCCCAACAACAAAGGGTTTAGTTCACCATTGCAATGGTGAAACTAGATGGAATACAATGAAAGAATGGAAGAATAAACCCTAAATTTGGTAGATTGGAGCCTAAGCATCCAAGGAACTGCCTCCAAGGAGTGTAGAACAACTCTGGACGTCTCTGCCTGCCAAAAGATTACAATTTGAATCGCACTGGGGCTATTCATAATGCATAAAGGTAATAGAATTTAAGCCCAAGCCCAACAGACAACCGCTCAACGCCTAATTTAACCGCTCAACAGTTTCCCTCTAATCGCGCCACCATTTAGCGGTCAATTTCACCGCTCAGCGGTTGGCCTCTAATCGCACTGGACGTTCAGCGTCATGATAACGGTCTAAAAACCGTTATTTTCATACTTAAATTGGATATTAAAACACACCCTTTATGGCTTAGAATGGGCTTAAAATCAAGTAAAGCACTTAGTTGAGTCTTGTGAGAGTCAAAAGTTGGTTTTAGAGATATTATGCTTGTTTTTACATTATTTTGCAGGGTTTTAAGGTGAAATTAAGATGGAAGTGAAGTAAGGTGGATTTAGACCCATCAAAGAAGGAGAAAAATGATGAAAAGAAGGGTCAAGTGAGCCGCTGAGCGCTAGAATGGACCGATGAGCGCTCAGAACGATTAGAGGGAAACCGCTCAACGGCAAAACTGACCGTTGAGCGGTGAACTTAGGCGCCTGGGCGGATGTCTATTTTTATTAGCTAGATTATGTAATCTTTCTGTTATCTTTTTGGGCTTATATATAGTCCCAGTGTGAATCAAAACATATTCTTTTGGCAGAGAGAAACGTCCAGAGCTATTCCACACACCTTGGAGGAGGTTCCTTGGATGCTTAGGCTCCAATCTACCAAGTTTAGGGTTATTTCTTCCATTCTTTCATTATATTTCATCTAGATTCACCATGATTATGGTGAACTAAACCCTAGGTTGTTGGGGAACAATGTAATCTTTTGAAACTCTCATATATCTAAATTCTTATTTATTTTATATGTTTGCATATGCTTGATTTATCAATTGTTGGGTTCTTCACCTTTGCTTAATGCTTTTATCGTTTAACTCATTTGGTAAATGTTGTTTGTCTTTATTGATACGGGGACGTACAGTAATGTCACGAACTGGTGTTGAATTCCTTGATTATGTTAATACTGCCTAGGGATAGGGGTAGGACGGTCAATTGTATTTTGCTTCCGCTTATCATGCATTATTAATTACTAGGGGAGGCTAGGGATAACAAGCCGGTAATTAGTAATAGGCTCTTTTCACCAAGGGATTGGGTTAAGGGTAGACTAAGAAAGTTTGCATGACAGTATGATAAATAAGCTAATTAAATAAGAAGAGTAGATATATGAGGGTGAATAAGATGAAATTGTAAACCCCAACAACTCCATTCATCCATAGTTTCTTAAAGCTAATTGAATCATTGCATTTGCATGTTTACTTTTGTTCTTTGCATACAAACACCAATCTAATTCATTTCTCAAGTCTTACACGATTAGTTTACACGAAAAGTAAGGCCTAAGAGTTCTTTGGGAAAACGATACTTGGACTTACCCATTTATATTACTTGATAATGGTCTGGTACACTTACCAGAGGCTTAACAAGTTTTTGGCACCATTGTCGGGGACTCGTGGTTTAACTTATCTAGTAGTGTAAACCGGTTAAATTTGACTTGATTTTTTATAACGGTCTAAAAACCGTTATTTTCATACTTAAAATTGATAGTAAAACACACCCTTTGTGGCTGAGAATGAGCTTTAAATCAAGTAAAACACTTAGTTGAGTCTCTTGAGAGTCAAAAGTTGGTTTTAGCGATACTATGCTTGTTTTGCATTGTTTTGCAGGGTTTTAGATGAATTGAAGATGGAAGTGAAGCATGGTGGACTTAGACCCATGAAAGGAGAAAAATGATGAAAAGAAGGGTCAAGTAAGCCGCTGAGCGCCATAATGGTCCGCTGAGCGCTCAAAGCGATTACAGGAAAACCGCTCAACAGCAAAACTGACCGCTGAGCGGTCAGAGCGGCTAGAGGCAAACCGTTGAGCGGTCAAATTAGGCGCCTGGACGATTGTCTGTTTTTTTTAGCTAGATTCTGTAAATCTTTCTGTTATCTATCTGTTATCTTTTTGGGCTTATATATAGCC
>NW_014543115.1:714019-717057 GCF_000741045.1 Vigna radiata var. radiata | reverse complement strand
TTTTGTTCTTTGCATATAACCACCAATATTATTCTCTTCTCAAGTCTTACACGATTAAGTTACATGAAAGTTAAGGCCTAAGAGTCCTTTGGGAAAACGATACTCGGACTTACCCGTTTATATTACTTGATAATGATCTGGTACACTTGCCAATGAAAGTTAAGGTCTAATAAATGTTTTCTAGGGTTTTGTGCCTAACATTTTCAAAATGTAGTATGGACAAGAATTTGACTATATGGGCACTCAATTCTACCAAAATGCTTTCAACCACTGGTGGGAACCTCACTCATACATGGATCAAAGCCAATTTGGGCAAGCTGCTGAGCAACAATTTACTCCATTGGAAAATATAGATTCTCATGAACTCTTTTAGAGGGTCATGAATTTGGAAGTATACCATGTCAAAGGTATAGAGGAGAATACAAAGAATGAAGAATTTTTTCCGCAGGACATGTATACAAGATTTTCTTCTCATGGAAGCATGGAAGAGAGGCAACAATAATACTTTTCACCAATAGAAATGTGGGAGTATGAACAACAACTAGGCCAACAGGTAGCTGATGTGGCGGAACAACTCAAAAGCTCTAAAGAAAAGTTTGACAAATTTTATGAGAAGTATGATTCCAAGAGCTATGAAGTCACCTTCAGGAATTTGCAGACATCAATTGATGATGTTGTTGATGAGGAGAAGATAGAGAGAGAGGTGAAAAAGATAGAAGAGATAGAAACAGAAAAAGGTTGTTGCTAAGGAGAAGATATATGAAGAAAAGACAGAGATAGATGAGGAGAAAACAGAGGAGGAAAAAATGGAGAGAAAGGGAGAGAAGATAGAGGAGGAAAAGATAAAGGAAGAAAAAACAGAAAAGTTGAGTGAGGGGGACAAAGATGATAATAAGGAAAAAGTAGTGGTTGAGAAAAAAGAAAAAAATAAAAAATATGCAAAAATAAAGAAGAAAATAAGAAAAGAAAAAAAAGAGAAAGTTGATGGAGGAGATTAAGAAAAAGAGGAAGAGGGGAAAGAAGAAAATATCATATGCAAAACATCTTCCTCATCAAAAGAAATATCATAGGAAAGAAAAGAAGTTTAAGTGCTTTATTAAAATCTTCAAGAAATTGGAGATTAAAGTTCCTATGATTGAGACTTGGAAACAGGTGATTGATGTTCTCAACCTTTTGAAAAAATTCAGCAAGAAGAAGAAAAAGAAAAGAATATCAAGCAAGGGGAGTATCTTTCTGTTTTTATCTTTCCGTTTTTATTTTTCT
The DNA here is from genome assembly GCF_000741045.1 of Vigna radiata var. radiata. NCBI lineage: Eukaryota > Viridiplantae > Streptophyta > Magnoliopsida > Fabales > Fabaceae > Vigna > Vigna radiata. The sequence goes on along the minus strand of NW_014543115.1, from coordinate 715,794 downwards.
GTTTTTATCTTTCTATTTTTATTTTTCTATCTTTATTAAAAAAACGAAAATTAAAAATAATATCTTTACTGTTTTTATTTTTTAGATAAAAAAAATATATCTTTTTCTGTTTTTATTTTTCTGTTTAAAAAAATAATATAAAAAATATATATAAAAAAATAATATATCTTTTTCTATTTTTATTTTTCTGCTTTATTTTAAAAAAAAAAGTTTTTATTTTTTGGGCTAATTTTGTGCTCTAGTGCAGTGTTCTTTTGTATGTGCAGGATAAAATTTGTACCAGGAGCACAAGATCATCAGGAGGCAGATAAGGAAGGAGAATTGGTTCACCAACACCTTGATGTGAAAAGTGACAAACCCAAACCTGACACACCAATGAAATTTCAGAATAGGTTATGGGTTGTCAAGACTATCAAAGCAAACAGAGTGCGCTCTTGAGATTGAGAATCCTTAGAGTTGGTGACAAGGAAATTTTTGAGATTTTGTTGGTGTCATGAAGGAAGGCAGAACGCCAACATAGAATATCAACACCTACTGATGAGTGTTTGGGCTTTACCGGGTCAAGCTAATGACATTAAAGAAGCGCTTGCTGGGAGGAAACCCAGTTTCTAACTTTTTCTTTTTAAGTATATGCTGCTTCTGATGGCAGTGATGATAGCATCTATTGATGGATGCTTCTCCAACATCTACTAATGGATGTTGTTATGAAAGAGAACGGTGAATAGACATCTACTGATGGATATCACTGTGAGCATTTACCGATGAATGCTATTGGGATAGCATCTACTGAGGGATGCTAGAAGATTTAGGTATCTCCTGAAGGATACAGGAAGGTACACCTACTGATAGGTGTTGGAAAGATAGGCACTTACTGATGAGTGCTAGGCAGATTTGGGTCAGGCTCGTGACTTTAAACAAGCGCTTTTGGATGATGATTGAGAATGTGTGAATGCTTATATCCAGGTTAATGTTTCACTAATTATGTGAACAGATGAGTAAGTGATTATGATTGTGATTGTGATGCTAAGCAGGATTCGTGAATGAGAAGTGAGAAAGCATTTGTGTGAGGTATTGAGCTTCAGAGTTTTTATTGATGTGTGCACTGTTCACAGGGAATCATGAATGATATTGACTTAACCTTGATAATTGATTGAATTGCATGTGTATGTCATATGATCAAGGCCATGCTTGGAAAGCCCTTACTTAGCCAAATTTTCACCCAAAGAATTTTAAATGTTATACCCTTTTTGAACCTTGGCCTTAAACAGTATGAAAACCCTTGTTTGAATTGAATTACCTTGAGTTGGGTTGAGAATAATTATATGTATTGAAAATGTTTAAGTTTGGGGTTGTATGGGGAAAGTGAAAGGCAAAAGAAAAAGAAAAAAAAAACATTGAGTTCAAAAGATGAAAAAGAAAAATGTATGAGAAAGAAAAGAAAAGAAGAAAAGAGAAAAAACATGCGAAGTGAATTCAATGTAAAAAAAGGAAAAAGGGAAAAGAGTTGGAAATGAGTGAGATTGGTTAAAAAGAGAGTATGCTTGAACTTTGAATGATGATTTCAACTCTCTTAACTCAAGGATTTTTTATTCTAGAGAAACCAATTTTTTCTTGATAGCCCAGTGTTGACAAATTGGCAAGTGTACCAAATCGTACAAGTAATATAAATGGTAAGACCAAGTATCGTTTTCCCAAGAGACTCGAAAGGCTTTCTCGTTCACGTGAATTAAAATAATAAGACTTGAAAATAAAAATTAATAAATTGGATTTGAGAA
>NW_014543115.1:711322-713422 GCF_000741045.1 Vigna radiata var. radiata | reverse complement strand
CAAACCCTAGAAAAGATGAAAAGGAGCCTAAGCATCCAAGAGATCCTCTCCAGAGAGCAAAATTAGGTCTGGTCGTTCTCCCCTGTCAAAAGAATGACTTTGAACTCGAAATAGGGGTATTTAAAGGTGAGGAGCGCAACAGAAAACAGGCCCAAGCCCAGCGAGCCACCGCCCGGCGGTAGTGTGCCACTCGGCGGTTTCCCATAATCGTCCAAACCGCCCGGCGGCAATCGTCACCGCCCGGTGGTTTCCCTCAGAACCGCCCAGTTCCTTTGTTACCTCCAAATCACGAACACATTCTTCAATCATTTTATCCTCCTCTTCATGTAAATCTTCACATTCATTAATGAGAGTCATCTCTAATAAAGATGCATTTCGCATTCTCTTATCTTGCAGCATACAAAGTTCTTCTGCAATGCCTATTTGAAAGCATGACTTATTATCTTTAGGATGTGACATTGCTTGAAAAACATCAAAATTTACCTTTTCATCCTGTACTCTGACTTTCAGCTTACCATTCCCAACATCAATTAAGATCCTGGCTATCTTCATAAAAGGTCTTCCAAGAAATAAAGGTGCATCTCCGTTTTCCTCCATCTCCATAACAACAAAATCTACTAGGAATAAAAGTTTATCCACCTTGACTATCACATCTTCAGCCACTCCATATGGATATTTAAGAGATTTGTCTGCCAATTGAAGAGTCATCCTCGTTGGCTTAAGTTCTAATCCTCTGATCTTTTTGAACATAGAAAGAGGCATTAGATTAATGCTAGCTCCCAGATTGATAACGGTCTCAAAATCGTTATTTTTATGCTTAAATATGATATCAAAACACACCCTTTGTGGCTTAGAATGAGCTTAAAATCAAGTAAAACACTTAGTTGAGTCATGAGAGAGTCAAAAGTTGGTTTTAGGGATATTATGCTTGTTTTGCATTGTTTTGCAGGGTTTTGATGAGAATTGAAGATGGAAGTGAATTAGGACGAACTTAGACTCAAGAAAGAAGAAGAAGAAAAAGGAAGAAAAGAAGAGTCTATGAACTGCTCTGGGCGTGATTTCACTTGGATTAGACCTTGTTTTAGCTCTGATTTGATTCTTTTGGATCGGGCCGCATTCTGGAGCACTCCTGACACTATTTAAAAGACCCTAGGGCTCTAGGTTTTGCATCCCTGGCAGAGAAGAGCATAACAAAACACTCTTAGCCAATTCTTAGTCTTCCATTCTCTTTCTTTCTTCCATTGTTCATAGACTTCCCCCATGTATTTGGGGAACTAATTTTACTTGTTGTTGGGGAATGACATAACCTTGTAACCTCTCATTTATTTGAATTGATTCTTAATTTCATATGCTTTTTTCATTAATTGTTAGAGTAATTCATCTGTTTTTATTCTTGCTGATACAATAGCATGATCTATGAGTTGCATGAGTGTCGGGAGGTTCCTTTCAATTCAGGTTCTTGTTGAATTACTCCTAAGGGTTATATTTCTCAGGGATAGGGTGTGAGTCTTAGTCGGCTTAACCTTATTTATTTCATATGTTTGTCATATACTTGTTTATCAATTGTTGGGTTCTCATCTATGTTAAATGCTTTTATTGTTTAACTCATTCAGTAAATGTTATTTGTCTTTATTGATACGAGGACTTACGGTAATGTCATGAACTGGTGAGAAATTCCTTGATTATGCTAATACCACCTAGGGATAGGGGTAGGACGATCAATTGTATTTTGCTTCTATTCACATTGCATTATTGGTTACTAGGGGAGGCTAGGTATAGAGGGAAACCGCTCAGCGGCAAAACTAACAGCTGAGCCGTTGAGCGCCAGAATGATGAAAAGAAGGGTCAAGTGAGCCGCTGAGCGCCAGAATGGATTGCTGAGCGCTCAGAGCGATTAGAGGGAAACTGCTCAGCGGCAAAACTAACTGTTGAGCGGTCAAAGCGGAGAGAGGGAAACCGCTGAGCGGTGAACTTATCTTTTTGGGCTTATATATAGCCCCAGTGCGAATCAAAACATATTCTTTTGGCAGAGAGAAACGTCCAGAGCTATTCCACACACCTTGGAGGAGGTTCCTTGGATGCTTAGGCTCCAATCTACCA
>NW_014543115.1:703356-709847 GCF_000741045.1 Vigna radiata var. radiata | reverse complement strand
AATGCGATCTGAAGCAATTACAATTGACCGTCTTACCCCTATCCCTAGGTGATATTGGCATAATCAAGGAATTTCCCACCAGTTCATGACATTACCGTACGTCCCCATATCGATAAAGACAAACATCTTTTACTGAATGAGTTAAACAATAAAAGCATTGAGCACAGATGAGAATCCAACAATTGATAAATAAGTATATGACAAGCATATGAAATAAATAAGAATTTCAATATGAGAGTTTCAAAATATTACATTGTTCCCCAACAACAAAGGGTTTAGTTCACCATAATCATGGTGAAACTAGATGAAAATAATGAAAGAGATAACCCTAAACTTGGTTGAATGGAGCCTAAGCATCCAAGGAACCTCCTCCAAATGTGTGTGGAATAGCTCTGGACATTCTCTCTGCCAAAAGAATCCCTATCTAATTCGCACTTAGGCTATATATAAGCCCAAAAAGATAACAGATAGATAACAGAAAGATTTACAGAATCTAGCTAAAAAAACAGACAACCGTCCAGGCGCCTAATTTGACCGCTCAGCGGTTTGCCTCTAGTCGCTTTGACCGTTCAGCAGTCAGTTTTGCCGCTGAGCGGTTTCCCTCTAATCGCTCTTAGTGCTCAGCGCACCATTCTGGCGCTCAGCGGCTTGCTTGACCCTTCTTTTCATCATTTTTCTCCTTCTGTCATGGGTCTAAGTCTACCTTACTTCACTTCCATCTTTATTTCATCTAAAAACCCTGCAAAACAATGCAAAACAAGCATACTATCACTAAAACCAACTTTTGACTCTCAAGAGACTCAACTAAGTGTTTTACTTGATTTAAAGCTCGTTCTAAGCCATAAAGGGTGTGTTTTACTATCAAATTTAAGCATGAAAATAACGATTTTTAGATCGTTATCACATGTCTATGTTGAACTAAAGCTCCATTGTTGTTGGAGAAACGATGTAATTGTTTAAAACTCTCATATATTGAATTAATGCTTTATTCATATGCTTTATTTCATTAATTGTTAGTGTTTTTCCTCTATTCTCTATGCATTCTTTGTTTAAATCATTCAATAACGTGCTCTTTGATTTTATCTTTATGGACACATATGGGTAAATCTAGACATGGGGAAATTCTCTCGGGAGCAATATTACCTAGACATAGGGATCGGAGGACCGATTGACTTTAAGCTTTTGTGCGAATGTAATGCATGAACAATTGCTAGGGAGACAAGACATCGTAAACTAGTTGTTAGGAGTAGGCTCTCTTCACCAAGACATTGGGATTAGGGTAAATTAGAAAGTGGCATTGACATTAATGAAAAAGTAGAATTCGTAGATATATGAGAGTGGATTAGGATAAGTCGGAAACCCCAACAACACAATTCATCCATATCATTCAACTGCCAATTGATCAACCTTTGCATGCATATTCAATTTTCGGTTTTGCATTATAAACCCTAATTTTCGTTATTCAAGTCTTAAATAATCAAGAAATCATATGAAAGTCTAGGCCAATGAGTCTCTAGGGAAAAGATACTTGGTCTTACCACTTATTATTACTTGATATGATTCGGTACACTTGCTGGAGTCTTAACAAGTTTTTGGCACCGTTGCCGGGGACTCGTGGTTTAACTATTCTAGTAGTGTGATTATTGATTAACTTTGACTTTATTTATTTATTTATTTATATTTTATTTCTAACAATTGTTTTCTAGGGTTTTGTTTTCTTGTGTATGCAGGAGACGATTCGAAGTAGGAGCAAGAAAACTTCGGAACCTCTTCTTGAAGGTTTAAGTGAAACTCAAAGGAGAAGGAGGAATCGAACCTCTAGAGAATTACTCCCTTCTCCTGAGACATTGTTACAACCCTCACTAGAAGCATGTAACCGGAGCACAGAGGAGATGGCTGAGGAGGAGATTCCTAGAAGACGTACTCTAGCGGATGCTACTATAGTTGTTGGCCCTCATCACTTTAACAACATTGCAAGGCCGAGGGTCAATGCACTGAATATCGAGATGAAACCGGCGTTGATTCAATTGGTAAAGAGAAACCAATTCAATGGGCTGTCAAATGAGAGTCCATATGATCATCTCACCGCATTCAATGAGATTTGTAACACAATGAAGATCAATAGTGTGCCGGATGAAGCCATTAAACTTAGCTTGTTTCCTTTCTCATTGGGAGGCAATGCCAAGCTATGGTTGAACTCTTTCCTGGAGGATAGTTTTGCAACTTGGGAGGCTGTGGTGTCTAAATTTCTAAACAAATACTTCCTACAGTTGACAATCAACAAAGGTAAACAAGAGATTTCTTCTTTCAGGAAAGGCATGGAGGAAACCCTAGGCTAGGCGTGGGACAGATATAAAAGCTTATTGAGAAAGACGCCCAAGCACGTTTTTGATGATACATCAGTAGTCCTTTCATTCCTTGGAGGTCTTCGTGCTCAAGCAAAGCTTATGCTAGATGCCTCAGCTGGAGGTAACATCAAATGCAAGACTATAGAGGAAGCCTATGAGTTAATAGAAAATATGGTGGCTAATGATAATGAAACTCATAGTGAAAGGGGCGTTTTCCTTCAACAAAAGGGAGTTCTCCAATTGCTTGCTTGCATAGAACAAGCTTATAACTCAATAATTGGAGAATCTGACAAAGACTCTTGCTCAATTACCTAAGGAGCTGAAGAACGTTTCACAGGTGTGTTGGGGCAAATCGGAAGTGTACCGAGTCGCACAAGTAATATAAAATGGTAAGACCAAGTATCGTGTCCCAAAGGACTCTCAGTGCTAAACAGTTGTGTGAAAATAGGATTAATTAAGACTTAAAAATAAAAATAGATCATTGGGTTTGGACAAAAATAATAAAATAAAATAAAATACAATTGATCAATGGCAAAGGAGCACAAAGATGAATAGAGGTCAATTGATATGAGATCGTTATGTTGTTGGGGTTAGACTTCACCAAGTTCCCTCTCATGTATATAAGAATTCTTTTTTATGCATTAATGCCAACGTCCCTCACTAAATCACCTAAACTCGATCCCTCGGTAAATAAGTTTGTCCCTAATTACCAGTTCATACTATGAAATAGTAAAAGAGATGAGGGGAAATCTCCCTTATGTGTCTGTGTATACACATAGGGTAATGTATTTATAATAATAAGAGTGTGGGCTAAGCCCAAATACAAATGAACATGTAAATGAAATAAACACAATATCTAACACATACAATTCCTAGCATTCCTGATAAAAAGATGTGAAGATCAAGAGGTTAAGACGACTAAGACTCATACCCTCATCCCTGAAAAATATAACCCTTAGGAGTTATTCAACAAGAACCTGAATTGAAAGGAACCTCTCGGCACTCATGCAACTAATAAATCATGTTATTATATAAGCAAGCAATAAGAACAGATGAATTACTCTAACAATTACTGAAAAAGCGTATGAAATTAAGAATCAATTCAAATACATGAGAGTTTACAAGGTTACATCATTCCCCAACAACGAATAGAAATTAGTTCCCCATAGATATGGGGGAACTCTATGAACAATGGAAGAATAGAGAGAGAATGAAAGACTAAGAATTGGCTAAGAATGTATTGTTATGCTCTTCTTTGCCAGGGATGCAAAACCTAGAGCCCCAAGGTCCTTTATATAGTGTCAGGAGTGTTCAAAAATGCGACCTGGTCCGAAAGAATCAAATCAGAGCTGAAACAAGGCCCGATCCACGCGAAATCACGCTCAAGCGTCGTAGGGAGGACGCCCGGGCGAGAATTGAGAGTCATGTAAGGCCCGAGCGTCAGATTTCGAAGCCTAAGCTATAGGGTTCCACCGCCCGGGCGTCGGGGGCCACCGCCCGAACGACGAGCATCGATTCTGGACGCTTGGCTCGCGCTCCTAGACGCTCGGGCTTCGCGTTTTCTCTCCTTCTGGTGCCTTTTTAGCCTTTTCTTAGCTCCATCTTCTTGGCTCTTCATTTCTTCTTCCAGTATTACCTCAATCTCTATCAAAACAAGGGGAATTTGTTATAAAACCATTGAAATCAATGCCAAACTCTCTTATTCACACAATTTATTGAAAACGCATGAGTCCAAGCAAGTTTCTAAGTGAAAAAGAGTGCTTTTAGTATCAAAATCATATAACAAATAACGGTGATTTAAATCGTTATCACAACCCCAAACTTAGAACTTTGCTTGTCCTCAAGCAAACAAAATGTAACTCAGCTTTTCAGAACAATGACTACAATGACTCAACCTTTTTCAAAAACTTTTCAGCACAAGGAATTACTTTTATCAATTCAGCATACAGATTTCAGTCAAGATGTGCATATTCAATCAGGATCAATGTGATGCATTTTTAACAGGTGATATCCAAGAATGATCAATCAACTAAGCAAAGATGCAATCAGAAATTCAGAGAACTATTCCTCACCAGGGAAAGTGTTTCGCTCAAGCACTCAAAAGCATATCACTCAAGCACTCAAAAAGTGTTTCACTCAGCTCACAAGTGAATGGTGTGATGTTTCACTATGCTATCACAATGTCACACAAATTAATTTGGCCTTTCATTTAACCATAATCAAACATACTTACAAACAGATCGTCATCACAAGGGCTTTTCATAGCCTGTAACTTTGTTGGGCTAAGAAGGAAATTGTTTTTTCCGGTCAACAAAGTTCCTTGAGTTAAGAGAGACATTTATGAATTTACCATTTAAGAACAAACTCTCTTTCTTTTTCCCAGCTTTCCCTTGCAGTGGGCTCTTTTTTTTTTCTTTTTGAATTTTTTTTCTCACTTTTTCTTTTCTTTTGCCTTTGCTTTTCACTTGCTTTTTCTTTTGATTGCTCGCTGCCTAGAAAAGTGGGTTGTTACCTGGCAACCCCAAACTTGAACATTTATCAGTACCTCATCAAATGTTCTCAACTTAACTCAAGGTAAAAAATTTTCAAAAAGGTTTTTCAAGACATGCATAAGGCTCAAGGTTCAAAGGTTAGAACAAATTGTTCTCTTTTTAGTGGGCAAAAATTATGTGAAGGCTAAAAGAACAAGGGATAACAAAAGATGGCATTGATCATATGGAACCTGCAAGCAAGTAATTCTTCAACCACAGAAAATTTGGCCAAAATCATTCATGCTTCCAAAGTGATAACAATTATTTAAAAACAACTCTAAAGCTCAAAACTCACAGGTAAAATCACAAGTTCCAAAATTTTAAAAAAACATCATGCTCAGTATCTCAATCAAACTTTATCTCACGCACCTGTCTCACAAATTGGGATTTATCATCATGCATCATCTCAACTTCAATCAAAAACTAGAATTTCATAAAGCAAAACTTATCACATAAAATAGAGCACAGTTGAATCAAGGCAGTTCAGTTCATTCAAGCATAGCACAATAAAAATAAAACCACACAAAAATTAAATAACACAAAGAACAAAAATTAAAGCCAAAACAAAAATTAAAAGTAAAGGTTCAGAGAACTAGGTTGCCTCCCAGCAAGCGCTTCTTTAACGTCACTAGCTTGATCCAATAAGCTCATGTCACATCTTTTATCTTGGTGTCACCCTTTCCTTTGGCACACCAACTGGTCTTCAGCATTTTTCTGTTCACCTTCTTGGTTCTCCTAGAAGTAGGAGATTCAATTTCTATCAGTCCATCGGTTTTGAGTTCTTTCACTACCTAGAGCCTTTTGTTGCACTATACAGGCAATCCTGGTCTCATTCCTTCCTGCTTCTTTAGAGGATTTTGGTGAACATCTACTCCTTTGCCATCTTTTTTTTCCTCATTCACCTGTGACAGAAAACACTTTAAATGCAGCTTTAGGACTGGTCTTCTTTTCCTAGGCTTGCTGTCCAGTGTTGCAGGCATTGAAGATCACCTCCTCTTCTTGGTCTTTGAGGGCTATGGTACCTTCATCGACATTGATGATTACCTTGGCCGTTTTCATGAACGACCTTCCAAGAATAATAGGGATCTCCGCATTTTCTTCCATTTCTAGCACCACAAAGTCCACCAGGAATCTCAAGTTGTTGATTTGCACCATCACATCTTCCACCACACCATAGGGTCTTTTGGGGGATCCATCTGCCATGAGAAGAGACATCCTTGCTGGCTTAACTTCCAAGTCACCAATCTTTTTTAGAACAGTCAAGGGCATTAGATTGATACTGGATCCCAAATTAATTAAGGCTTTCCCTATTTTGTGGTTTCCAATGGTGTAGGAATAGTGAAACTTCCTAGGTTTGCCACCTTGGGAGGAAGTGCTTTTTGTAAGTGTTAAGTCCCTGGCAAGTGTACCAGATCGTTATCAAGTAATATAAACGGGTAAGTTCGAGTATCGTTTCCCAAAGGACTCTTAGGCCTTAACTTTCATGTAACCTAATTTCATAAGACTTGAGAAAAGAATAAAGTTTTGATTGTTAAATGCAAAAACAGAATTAAACATGCAAATGCAGTGAATCAATGGTTCAGGAAAAACTATGGATGAATGATGTTGTTGG
>NW_014543115.1:697754-702991 GCF_000741045.1 Vigna radiata var. radiata | reverse complement strand
GAAGCAAATACAATTGACCGTCCTACCCCTATCCCTAGGCGATATTGGCATAATCAAGGAATTTCTCACCAGTTCATGACATTACTGTACGTCCCCATATCGATAAAGACAAACATCTTTTACTGAATGAGTTAAACAATAAAAGCATTAAGCATAAATGGGAACCCAACTATTGATAAACAAGTATATGACAAGCATATGAAATAAATAAGAATTTGAATATATGAGAGTTTCAAAAGATTACATTGTACCCCAACAACAAAGGATTTAGTTCACCATAATCATGATGAACTAGATGAATTGAATGGAAAGAATGAAAAGATAACCCTAGATTTGGTAGGTTGGAGCTCCCACATCCAAAATCCTCCTCCAAGGAATGAAAAGAGTGTTGTGTCGTCTTCCTCTGCCAAAGATTGAGTTTTGATTTGCACTGGGGCCTATATATAGGCCAAAAAGATAACAGAAAGATCACAAAATCCACCAAATAACAACAGAAAACTGCCCAGGCACCTAAGTAAACCGCTCAGCGGTTTCCCCTTAATCGCAGGACCGCTCAACGCCCAAAACTGTCGCTTAGAGCCAAAAACTGACCGCTCAGCGCCCATTTTCACCGCTCAGAGGTTTGGTCAACTTTTCTGGTTGACTGGTCAACTTTTCTGGTTGACTGGTTGACTTTTCTGGTTGACTGGTTGACTTTTCTGGTTGACTAGTTAACTTTTCTGCATTCTGGTTGACTTTTCAGCACTCCAACCATTTGATACTTCAACCTTTCTTCCAATTCATTCCAAAAACCTATAAAATCAAGGGAAACCAAGCATAAAACCAAGAAAACCATCTTTGACTCTCTTATTCTCTAACTTAATAAAAATGCATGATTTGAAGCTGATTCTAAGCCATAAAGGGTGTGATTTAATATCAAATTTAAGCATGAAAATAACTGTTTTTCAACCGTTATCAATAAGAACACACTACAATCTTCCTGTACCTCCTTTGAATACTTTTTCTTCTGAGGAGCTCTTGCAAAAACTTGGCATATTTAGGGATTTGTTGCAAGGCTTCTGTCACAGGAATTTTTATCCCCAATTCCTTGGAGATCTCATGAAGACATTCTGCTTGCTTCCTTTTTTTCTCCTGTGACACATTCCTCGGGATGATTTTCTTTAATTTTTTTTTCTCTCTTCTTCTTCTTCCTCTTTTTTTTTTTCTTTTTTTCTTCATCAAATTTTTTTCTTTTTTCTCTTCTTTTTCAACTTCATTTTTTTTCTCTCACCTCTCTCTTCTCTTTTTCTTTCTCTTTTCTTTCACTCTCCTCTTTTTTTCTTTCTTTTTCCCTCTTATTTTCCACACTTGCAATAGCCTTACATTCTTCTTTGGGGTTAACTTCAGTATTTGCCCCAAAGTTTTTAAAAGGCATCTCCTTCAATTGTTGTGCTAATTGACCAACATGTACTTCCAAGTTTCTGATAGCCGCGTCCGTGCTTTTTTGGGTGGCCAATGTTGCCTGCATGCATTGTTGGAGGGTTTCTTCCAGTCTGGTGGTTCTGTCAATCAACGAGGGTTGTTGCTGCCACTATTGTTGCTGTCGTGGTGGCCTGTTGAATTGTCCACCAGTTTGCCCAAATTGTCCATGTCCATTGCTTGGGTGAGATTTCCACCCTTGATTGTAATTATTAGGACAGAACTGGTTCTGGTTGCCCATGTAGTTGACTTCTTCATTAAGATTCTCGGGCACTACACATTGACCATTAATATGGTCACCCCCACACATCTCATGTGACACCCGAGCACTGACGAGGGCAGAGAGTGATCGCTAGTGCAAGAGGCATGGAGTGCAAAAGGCACAGACAAGGAGCGGCTCCTGGCAGGCTTCTAGTGGAAGGGACACATGGATGAATCGAACATACACCGGAATGAGAGGGATCTAGAAATTGTATAGGTATGGAACTATACAGTTGAAGGATAGCTTAAAGGAATTGATTTGGCTACTCATATCAACAAATGCATTTGCTTTTCGGTAGCCTAATGATAACGGTTGAAAAACAGTTATTCTCATATGTCATTTTAGACCAAATTACACTCTTTAAGGCTTAGAATGAGCTTAGAATCAAGCAAAACCCAATAAATGAGTCCGTTGAGAGTCAAAAGCTATTTTTAGCGATATTATGCTTGTTTTGCATTGTTTTGCAGCATTTTTTATGGAAGTGAAGAATGGAGTTGAAGATGAAGGTTTTAGACTCAGGACAGAGGAAGAAAGCTAAAGAAAAGAAGAGTCTAGGAATCGCCCAGCGGCAAAATTCACCGTTGGGCGGTCCAATGCAAGGAGGTGGCACCAGGCGTGGACACTGGGCGAATTTGCGACTATGGGCAAACCGTCGGGCGTTGGACCCCTAGCGCCGGGTGGTGGCGCGATTATGAGCAAACCGCCGGGCGGCATAAGTGTGACGTCGGGCGGTTGTCTGCTGGGCTTGGGCCTGTTTTCTGTGATGCTCCTCAGCTATAAATGACCCTCTTACGATTTCATTCTCATTCTTTTAACAGAAGAGGGCGGCCAGACCTAATTTTCACTCTTTGGAGAAGATCTCTTGGATGCTTAGGCTCCTTTTCATCCTATGTAGGGTTTGCTCTTCCATTCTTCCATTATTTTCATCTAGGTTCACCATGACAATGGTGAACTAAGAAAGTTTGTATAACAATTAGATAACAAAGCAATTTAAACAAGAGGAGTAGATAAGAGAGGGCAGATAAGATGAATTTGTAAACCCCCAACAACTCCATTCATCCATGGTCTTTTTCTTGTCAACTGAATCAAAAGCAGTGCATGTTTATTTTCTGTCTTTGCATTCCAAACAATTAATTTTTCTCTACAAGTCTTACGATTTCGATTCACACGAACGATAAGGCCTTTCGAGTCTCTTGGGAAGAACGATATCGGGCATTACCGATTATATTACTTGAACGATCTGGTACACTTGCCAGTGAGTCAACAAGTTTTTGGCGCCGTTGCCGAGGACTCGAGGTTTACTTTTTCAAGTAGTTTAAATTGATTGAATTTGGCTTGATTTTATGTTTGTTTTATTTTTTTTAATAAATGTTCTCTAGGGTTTTGTGCCTAACGTTTGCAGAATGCAGTTTAGAGAAGAATTTGATTATATGGGCACTCAATTCTACCAAAATAATTTCAACCACTGGGGGAACCTCAATCATACATGGATCAAAGTCAATTTGGGCAAGCTGTTGAGCCACAAATTAGACCAATTAAGAAAAATACAGAGTCTGATGAACTATTTTAGAGGATTAAGAATTTTGAAATGTGCCATATCAAAGGCATAGAGGAGACTGTAAAGAATGATGAATTCTTGCCACAAGACATGTATACAAGTCTTTCTTCTCATAGAAGCATGGAGGAAAGGCAATAATATCAGTGGCAGCAACAATACTCCTCACGAATAGAAACGTGAGAGTATGATCACCAACTTTGCCAACAGATAGTTGATGTGAAGGAACAAGTCAAAAGTTGTAATGAAAAGTTCGACAAGTTTCTGGAGAGGTGTAACCCCAAGAACTATGAAAAAACCTCCAGGGATTTAGAAACACAAATTGATGAAGTCGTTGATAAGGAGAAGAGTGAGATAGGGATGGAAAAGACAAAAGAAATAAAAATAGAAAGAGTTGTTGTTGAGATAGATGAAGAAAAAGTAGAGATTTATGAGGAGAAAATACAGGAAGAAGAAGAGAAAAGGTTGAGTGAGGGAGAGAGAGTTGAGAAGAGAGAAAAAGAAGTGGTTGAGAGAAAAGAAAAAAAGAAAAAAGTGAGAAAAGAAAGAAAAAAATAAGAGAAAATAAAAAGAGAAAGTTGAGGGAGGAGAAGAGAGAGAAAAAGAGGAAGAGAGGAAAGAAGAAAAGATCATATGAAAAACCTCTTCCTCATTCAAAAAAACATCATAGGAAAGAAAAGAAATTTGGATGCTCTATGGAGATCTTCAAGAAATTGGAGATCAAAATTCCTATGATTGAAACATGGAAACCAGTGCTTGGTTTGATCAACTTTTTCAAGAGATTCAACAGGAAGAAGAAAAAGAAGAAAATAGCAAGCAAAAGGAGTATCAACGCTTACTGATGGGTGTTTGAACTCTACCGGGTCAAGCTAGTGACGTTAAAAGAGCGCTAATTGGGAGGCACCCCAGTGATTGTTGTATACTATTTTTCTTTTAGTTCGCCTTGTAAATATTGGTATTTTTGAACATTTTTTTTTGGGTAGCATCTACTGAGGGATGCTAATTTTTGTATCCACTGAAGGATACCAGGAAGGCACACCTACTGATGGGTGTTGGAAGGATTCGCACTTACTGACAAGTGCTAAACAGGTTTGGGTCAGGCTCGTGACGTTAAACAAGCGCTACTAGGACGCAACCTGGATTTTTTCTTTCATTTTTGCATTTTAAATTCTTAGAATAGGGTGAATTTTATTTTCTGTGTGTATGCTTGGCTTGAATACTTTTCTGAAATTGTTTGACTGAATAATTTGCATGATGAACCTATTAGATGATGATTTGATGTGGATGATTCTCGAGTTGTGTTGCATGTTGATATCCAGTGGAATAGATATGTGATGAATTATGATTGTGGTTATGATGTGATAACGGTTGAAAAACAGTTATTTTCATGTCATTTTACACCAAATTACACCCTTTAAGACTTAGAATGAGCTTAGAATCAAGTAAAACCCAATAAATGAGTCAATCGAGAGTCAAAAGCTCTTTTTAGCGATATTATGCTTGTTTTGCATTGTTTTGCAGTGATTTTGATGAAAGTGAAGATTGGGGTTGAAGATGAAGGTCTTAGACTCAAGACAGAAGAAGAAAATTGAAGAAAAGAAGAGTCTAGGAACCGCCCAGCGGCAAAATTGCACCGTTGGGTGGTCCAATGCGAGGAGGAGGCACCTGGCGTGGACGCTGGGCGGATTTGCGATTAGGGGCAAACCGCCGGGCAGTGGACCCTTGGCTCTGGGCGGTGGCGCGATAATGGGCAACCGCCGGGCGGCATAAGTGTGACGCCGAGCGGTTGTCTACTGGGCCTGGGCCTGTTTTCTGTGACGCTCCTCAGCTATAAATAGCCCTGTTACGATTTCATTCTCATTCATTTGACAGAAGAGGGTGTCCAGACCTAATTTTCACTCCTTGGAGAAGATCTCTTGGATGCTTAGGCTCCTTTTCATCCTATCTAGGGTTTGCTCTTCC
>NW_014543115.1:696074-697186 GCF_000741045.1 Vigna radiata var. radiata | reverse complement strand
GAGAAATTTCTTGATTAATGAAATACCACCTAGGGATAGGGAGGTAGGACGATCAATTGTTTCTGCTTCTGTTCGGTAATGCATTGCTAATTGCTAGGGGAGGCTAGGGATAGCAAGCCGGTAATTAGTAATAGGCTCTTTTCACCGAGGGATCGGGTTAAGGGTAGGTCAATAAAGTTTGCATAAAAATTAGATAATCAAGCACATTAAACAAGAGGAGTAGATAAGAGGGAGCAAATAAGATGAAATTGTCAACCCCCAACAACTCCATTCATCCATAGTCTTTTTCGTCAATTGAATCAAACACATTGCATGTTTATTTTCTGTCTTTGCATCCACAAAGTTAATCTTTTTCTACAAGTCTTACGATTTTAATTCACACGAACGATAAGGCCTTTAGAGTCTCTTGGGAAGAACGATATCAGGCTTTACCGATTATATTACTTGAACGATCTGGTACACTTGGCAGTGAGTCAACATGATGCTAAACAGGGCGTATGAATGAATATTATGTGAGAAAGCATGTTGTGTGAGGTATTGAGCACCAAATTTTTTATTGTTGTATGTTTTGTTCATAGGAAAGCATGAATGATATTGTCGGAGTCTTGATGATTGATTGAATTACATTTGAATGTCATATGATTAAGGTCATTTTTGAAAACCCTTCTCGAGCCAAATTTTCACCCAAAGTGCTTGAAATATAATACCCATTTTGAACCTTAGCCTTAAACAGGATGTGAACCCTTGTCTTGAAATTCTTTACCTTGAGTTGGGATGAGCTTAACTGTATGTGCTGAAAGGGTTCAGGTTTGGGGTTGTATGGGGGGAAAATTGAAAAGCAATTGTAAAGCATTAAGCTCAAATGTTGAGAAAGAAAAATGCATGAGAAAAAGAAAAGAAAAGATGAAAAACATGAAAATGAGCTCAATGCAAAAGAAAATGGAAGAATTGGGAAATAAGTGAGATTGGTGAGGAAGAGAGTTGTGCTTAAATGTTGAATTTTGGTAGCTCTCTTAACTCAAGGATTTTGCATTCTAGAAAAACCAATTTTTCTTGTTAGCCCAACCTCATTACAAGCCTTGGAAAAGTCCTTTTGATGGCATTTGCATGTG
>NW_014543115.1:687531-694719 GCF_000741045.1 Vigna radiata var. radiata | reverse complement strand
ACTTTAGGAATGTTGAACCATTGGATGAAATAGTAGAAAGCCAAGCTTTGTTTTGTTTGCTGTTTTGTTTTGTTTGCTTGAGGACAAGCAAAGTTCTAAGTTTGGGGTAGTGATAACGGTTGAAAAACAGTTATTGTCATATGTCATTTTAGACCAAATTACACCCTTTAAGGCTTAGAATGAGCTTAGAATCAAGCAAAACCCAATAAATGAGTCAGTTGAGAGTCAAAAGCTATTTTTAGCGATATTATGCTTGTTTTGCATTATTTTGCAGCATTTCTGATGGAAGTGAAGAATGGAGTTGAAGATGAAGGTTTTAGACTCAAGACCGAGGAAGAAAACTAAAGAAAAGAAGAGTCTAGGAATCGCCCAGCGGCAATATTCACATTTAGGTGGTCCAATGCGAGGAGGTGGCACCAGGCGTGGACATTGGGCGGATTTGCGACTATGGGCAAACCGCCGGGCGGTGGCGCGATTATGAGCAAACCGTCGGGCGGCATAAGTGTGACGTCGGGCAGTTGTCTGCTGGGCTTGGGCCTGTTTTCTATGACGCTCCTCAGCTTTAAATAGCCCTATTACGATTTCATTCTCATTCTTTTGACAGAAAAGGGCGGCCAGACCTAATTTTCACTCCTTGGAGAAGATCTCTTGGATGCTTAGGCTCCTTTTCATCCTATCTAGGGTTTGCTTTTCCATTCTTCCATTATTTTCATCTAGGTTCACCATGACAATGGTGAACTAAACCCTTTTGTTGTTGGGAGAAACAATGTAATCTTTTGAAACTCTCTTTTATTGAAACTCTTGTTTATTATATGATTGTCATATGCTTTGATTATCAATTGTTGGTTTCTCATCTGCGCTTAAAGCTTTTATCGTTTAACTCATTCGATAACTGTTGTTTGTCTCTATTGATACGGGAACGTACAGTACTATCACGAACTGGTGAGAAATTCCTTGATTAATGAAATACCACCCAGGGATAGGGAGGTAGGACGATCAATTGTTTTTGCTTCTGTTCGGTAATGCGTTGCTAGTTGCTAGGGGAGGCTAGGGATAGCAAGCCAGTAATTAGTAATAGGCTCTTCTCGCTGAGGGATCGAGTTAAGGGTAGGCCAAGAAAGTTTGCATAAAAATTAGATAACAAAGCAATTTAAACAAGAGGAGTAGATAAAAGAGGACGGATAAGATGAAATTGTAAACCCCCAACAACTTCATTCATCCATAGTCTTTTGCTTGTCAACTGAATCAAACGCATTGCATGTTTATTTTCTGTCTTTGCATTCCAAACAATTAATTTTTCTCTACAAGTTTTACGATTTCGATTTGCACGAACGATAAGGCCTTTCGAGTCTCTTGGGAAGAACGATATCTGGCATTACCGACTATATTACTTGAACGATCTGGTACACTTGCCAGTGAGTCAACACCTAACCCATAAGAACTTCATGGTTAAGCGTGCTTAGCCTGGAGTAATTTGGGATGGGCGACCTTCTGGGAAGTTTTCTCGGAAAGTATGCGAGTGAGGACAAAGCACAATGGAAAGCCTTGTGTTGATGTGTGGGGGCAGTCAACAGTCCCTGTAAGTTGTCGGGGCATTACGACTCACAAAGTTGTTACTGAACTTGTGTCACACTCTGAGGTTCCTTCTGTGGCTGAATCACCTTCTTGGTTAAGATCTCTAGTTGTTGAGTGATGATCTTTTTCGAGCAAGTAAGGCATCATAAGGCTTAGATAAGAGATTTCATCAACGGAAAACTCAAGATCCAAGCAAACTGGTGTAAAAAATGAATTCCTTAACAGAAGAAGAGATTTATATGTAGCAACATCCAGGATTTGTTCCATATAAATATCTTCTTGCAAATCTCCGTCAAGGAGTGCATTTTTGACATCCAGTTGATAAAGAGACCATTGTTGAAGAGCATCCATGACTATAAATACACGAACAGATGCCATCTTTGTCACTAGAGAAAAAGTATGACCATAATCCAACCCAAAAATTTGTGTAACCTTTGGCCACAAGACGAGCTTTAAGGCGATCAATAGTTTCATCAAGACCAACTTTGATAGCAAGAACACACCTACAACCAACAACAGATTCTAAACAACAATGAGACAAGCTCCCAAGTTCAACTATTCTGAAGAACATTTATTTCATCTAGCATGGTGATACACGGGGCCCAAGCCCACCAAATAAAGTCCATTAAAGTCAACTAAGAAGAAGGACAAAAGAGACCTTACACACATGCAGGGGTGAGATTAGCTTGATAGGGGGTGCACCGGGAACTTTCTTATATTAGAAATAGAATAAACGTGTACTCCATATAGTTTCTAGAAGCTAGCACATTTAGTACATGTTTTATCAATTTGGAACGTGATCCATCTTGGATGAACACATTTTCATCACCAGCCAAAGGATGAGGAGTCTATAAAACTCACCTTGGCTGCACCATGTATTCACTTTTGAAATATAAGAGAATTTATGCTGATGCATTTTCCAGCCATTTTCTCTGCACCGAAAGTCCATCCTTGAGCTTCCCCTTTCTCTCCTCTAGCTTCCTTCCAGGGATGGAAGGNTATGCTGATGCATTTTCCAGCCATTTTCTCTGCACCGAAAGTCCATCCTTGAGCTTCCCCTTTCTCTCCTCTAGCTTCCTTCCAGGGATGGAAGGCTGTCTGAGCTAGATACCATATCCACCATTAGCTCATTCTTCCACCAACGTCAATCACCAAATCCACTGAATCGCAATTCTTCCGCTGCATTTGAATCTAGTGAGCGCATTCTACCTCTGCTCACGGCTCCAATCAACCATTCCACTGCTTCAACATTCCCAGGGCTGGAACGCACTCTATCATGTGGTATTCAGAGCCTAGGTTGCTCACGGTGCTTTGATTGTTCCAGCTAAGTCTACTTTTCTTCGTTTCATACTGTCATCATCATTCCATTCTTGTTTTCTCTGTTGTCGTGCACTGTTCCATTGAATTTCCAATTCCAGTAGATTTTGTTGTTTGATGTTCTTTGATCCAGCTTTTATTTGCTTTATTGGTTATCATTTTAATCGGTTCATCTCATGTTTTAGAGTAATTTTTTCTTTTAATTTTTGAAATCTCATTCAGTCATGTCCAGTCATGTTCGTTTGCTTTCATTTTTTTGTCAAAAAAAAATTCTGAGTTACAACCGTGTTTGGATAAATCTGCATAGTTGATTGGAATAATTCAATAGAAGCCTAGAGCATCTTGAATTCCATCACCAAGCAGTACCAATGGTTGCAGAATTATATTCTGTTTTAAGGTTGATATCAGTCTCTGCATCGTTTGGAAAGTGATTGTTGCTAGTGCATTGTATTGAAAATCTTCATGTCTTCATATAATGAATGTGTGGTTGTTTGTGCTGGATGTGATGCAATGGGATAAAAATGCATACCACCTGAACTTAGATATGTCTAAGACAATTCAGTGGATAGCATTACCCTGCAGAATCCACGATTCATAGTTCAGCAGATTGAACCGTTCTGCTTATTTAGTTTCTGAGTTTTTAAATTTTTTTTTGAATCTGTCCAGCATAGAACTCACCTCTGGACATCTTATAATGCATTCCTAGAGTCTTGTTCAAATTTATTTTGCTGTCCTAAAGTGATAAGATGTGTTTCCAGTTCAATTTGAATCCTCTGTTGAATTTTGGTTGGTGATTTGGCTTAAGTTTGGTGCTTAACAGCAACTAAACTAGTGAAAATCTGAGTTGCAAGTTTGTAGCCTCTGCGGGCAGTTGGAACAAGCCATAATTGGTCAAACAAAGTTGCTCAAATCATAAAATTAAGTGGCCAAACTTGTTTGTGCAAATTTGACACTTAAACCACCAATTTTGGTGTTAAAGAGTAACTCATACAGTGAAATTTTGAGTTACAAGTGTATAACCCCGGCTGGCAGCTGATACAAGTTCCATTTGATAAAACAAAGTTGCTCAAGTCATAAAATTAAGTGTTGAAGCTTGTTTGTGCAAAATTGCCAATTAAACCACCAATTTTCAACACTTTTTCTACTATAAGTTGCATATTTCTGGTTTTGATTGTTGAAGTGATTTATGCACCGAATTCTATTTTAAATTGGTAGTAAAAGCTTGGTTCAATTGCTTAAAAAGACGTGTACAATTCAGATTTAAAAAAAGACTGTATAGTAAAAAGCTGTGTGAACCAGTGCCAAGTCATTTTCAAATCTGGTGCATCCTTCACAGAATTTCTCTTAGGCATTTCATCAAACACTTTTGCCTAATTTTGAATTTGAGTTCGAATTCACGGTATATGCAACTTATAATTGTTTCTTGCTTTCTTAATCCACTCTAGAACCTCTCTTAAGTTCATGTTGCGTGCCACCTTCCATTGAAAGCCGATTAATTGCTTGCTTTGATTTGTTTGAACTTCCTGCACATAAACTGTTCGACATAATGTCAGTAGTGCATTCTGATTTCTGTGTTTTCAAGACAGCAGCAGTGTTTGCAAATTCTGATTCATACTTGACTTTTTGGTGGTTTGTGTGAGCTAGATTGTGGGTGCAGATTAGCCAAACGCCTTTGCATCCCTGGTAGCCTCCTAGGAAGTGGAGTGTGAGTGGAAACCTCAAGCTTGGAAGCTGTTTTGGTGCAGCAGTGTTCCATCTCACGTACAGCAAAATCTTGCTTGCTGTCACAGCAGAAGCTTCACATTCACAACTGAGAGACTTGTGTGAATCACAGCTGATTCATTTTATTTTGAGAGCAACCAAACCTGCATAATTTTTACCCTTCCTTTTTCCTTGTATTCCATTCCATTTGAATTGTAAAGCTCAATTTTGGAACTGATTTTTAGTGCAGCAGCATCACGGGTCTGGTGTGCAATAGTAGAGAGCTTCACCTGGCAACTGTTAGATTTGACGTGAACTATCATAGTTCAATCCTTTTAGAGAAGCCAAAGTTGTTTGCCAATATTGTTAATGATTTTGATTCATTCGCTGAAATTCACATGGTCAATTGAATAGTGGATCAAAATCTGAACTGAAGTGTGTCAAATACACTTGCTGACTTACACTTGTGATCTATTCAAGTTCTGAATCACCTTGCAAATACTGTTTTAGATGCACTTCATTTCCAAATTCTGATTTTTGGCTCACCTTGTTGATATTCAATTAGTGCTTGTAGACTTGGTTGTTTGATACGTTGCAGCTTTGATTTGAAGAGCAGTGAACCAATGGTTGCAGCAAAGTCATCAAGCTTCTTGTGATAAACTGTGTGCATTAGATTTGTGAGCGCTGGAACAACAGACTACCAATACCATCCTCTGCAGCTCGGTAAAACTGGATGTACATCAACCATGACTGTCAACACTGTCCAAGAGCAAAATCAGTTGTAGGACGCGTAGGAGCAGCTGTAACAGCCCATTGCAGAACCCAAGGAATCATAATATCTGTGCTCAATACTTAAAGAAATTCTTTCGCTGGCTGCTGCAGAATTTATGATTCTTGCATCTGTTTTGTGATTTTTTAGCTGAAATCTGTTTTAGTCTTCATATTTTTTTTTCTTTGTAAAAGGCCATTCAACCCAAGAGTTTTGGAAGAGTCCTTGGTGCTCTTTCAATTCTTGGCAATTGTTTGTTTTACATTTTGCTTAGACAGTGAGTGTGTCTTATTAGCCAAAGCTATAAGCCTCACTATAGGAGTAAACTTTAATCTTGCTTTGAATTGTGTTTCACTTAGGGGCGTCGGATTATTAGAGTCTGTTTATATTAGAAGAACTTTTAAGAACAAAGATGTCTTGTTATTCATATAGTCCCTCTAGTTCATATAGTTCATCTAGGAACTTTAATTTTGCTCAGCCCATTGGTCTTAAAGAAATTAAAAGAGAACATGATAAAGCTAGGAGGAAGACTTGTTCATTTCATGAGTTTGATAGGATTGAGAATACTTTGTATAAACAAGCTAGGGAAAATATTCCTTTCTTTGGTGAGGATATTGGTGCATTTACTTACTTAGCTTGGGAAAGGAAATTGATGACATGCATTTCTTTATGGTTAGAAGAAGTCAATCTGAATCCTATTATTCTCGCGATTGTGAATCATATATCATGAGTCTTTACACTTTCAGATTTGAAAAACATGCAAGAGAGTGGTGGGATGAAAGAGAATGCCATGTTAGAATAGGTAGAAAATTCCCCATTCATAATTGGAAAGAATTGAAAGCTTGTTTGAGAAGAAAGTTTGTGCCTCCAAATATTCAAAGTAACTTAGAACTTATGAGAGAGCTTATTAGAGAAGGAAAGTTGTTCATTCAAAATTTAAGTGGGTTCTCTCGTAGGGAAAGTGAGTTTTTAGAGAAACTTAAGAGGCAATGGGAAGAATCAAGCAAATATAGGATAGAGAGATTAAAGAGAGAGCAAGAAAGAATAGAGGAAGCAAGAGAGAGAAGAGAACAAGTAAGAAGAGAAGAGGAAGAAAAAGAGAGAAGAGATGAGGAAGAAAGGAGAGAGCAACAGAGAAGAGGAGAGGAAGAAAACGAGAGAATAAGAAAAGAGAAAGAAAGAAAGGAAGAAGAAGAAAAGAGAGAAGAGGAAGAGAGATTACAAAAGAAAGAGAAGGAAGAAATTGAAAGAAAGAAAATGGAAGAAAAGACATTGATGGCAACATCTACTCTCGAACCCAAACTTTTAAGGGGAGGTTTTCTATCCTTTAACTTTTCTCCATTTATTTTTGAAATTCCAAAATCTCACTTTTCTTTCCAAGAAATTGCCATGCCATCTTTTAAAATGCTAAAACTTACAACACATGGCAATTCATAACTTGAGTTAGGGTTACTTTTAGTAGTATCAATAACTCAAGATACAAATAAAAATGAAGAAAGGTTTCTTTATATTAAACTTAAAAATTTTAAACTTAAGAAACCCTCTTCTAAACATGTTCTTTTATGCATCTTGTTGGGTCAATTAAAACTAATCGGTGATATGTTTGATGCTTATTGCAGATTCACATTTGACCATGGAGGAACATATATGGAACCAACAAAAATAAGTCCTCATAAAGACGACCCACCAGATTTGAGGACAAATCCTTTCCAAGAGGGAGGGGATGATACGCGGGGCCCAAGCCCACCAAATAAAGTCCATTAAAGTCAACTAAGAAGAAGGACAAAAGAGACCTTACACACATGCAGGGGTGAGATTAGCTTGAT
>NW_014543115.1:634357-687366 GCF_000741045.1 Vigna radiata var. radiata | reverse complement strand
TATGCTGATGCATTTTCCAGCCATTTTCTCTGCACCGAAAGTCCATCCTTGAGCTTCCCCTTTCTCTCCTCTAGCTTCCTTCCAGGGATGGAAGGTTGTCTGAGCTAGATACCATATCCACCATTAGCTCATTCTTCCACCAACGTCAATCACCAAATCCACTGAATCGCAATTCTTCTGCTGCATTTAAATCTAGTGAGTGCATTCTACCTCTGCTCACGGCTCCAATCAACCATTCCACTGCTTCAACATTCCCAGGGCTAGAACGCACTCTATCACATGGTGTGATGCCAACCAGGATCGGCTAAGGCATCAGTAACAGATTTTAAGATGGCCACAGAAGAAATAGATGAAAGGCAGGTAAAAAAGGAGAAGTCAGTCTATGATAAATTAAAGCAACATAATGTGGAAAGTGATTACGAGTAGAATGTATACCTTTTCGAAGAGCAATTGGAAGGGTAAACTCAGTTGTCGGAGCTAGAGGAGACAAGGTAGTTGGCCCTTGAATTGAGTCATCAGGTGTTTCTCAACAACGACAAGTGACTGAATTCAACAATTTCCATCTGGAAAATCTATTGTTTGTTGTAAGTGGGTTCTTGCTATCAATGTTGGTCCTAATGGAACTTTTGATCGCCTAAATGTTCATCTTGTGGCCAAAGGTTACACACAATTTTTTGGGTTAGATTATAGTGATATTTTTTCTCTAATGCCAATGATGGCATATGTTCGTTTATTTATAGCCATGGTGACTCTTCAACACTGGCGTATTTATCAACTGGATGTCAAAAATGCATTCCTTAATGGAGATTTGAAAGAAGAGATTTATATGGAGCAACATCTAGGATTTGTTGCTTAGGGAGATTCTTCTGGGTTGGTATGTTGTCTTTGCAAATCCTTATATGGCCTAAAACAATCTCCTAGGGTTTAGTTTGGAAAATTTAGTAACGTTATTCAACAATTTGGTATGACTCGGTGTGAGGTAGATCATTCAGTCTTTTACTGTCACTCAAGTGTTGGATGTGTCTACTTGATAGTATATGTTGATGACATTGTTCTTACAAGCAGTGACAATCACTGTTTAAAGGGCTTTTGTCGCACAAAAGCTCAACAAACCTATTTTATGAACCCACATTTCCACTATGAACCTAACTTTATATGTGATGGTGGTGGAGAGGTGAAAGAAGGATTATATATGAAAAGAGAATATTGGTACCAGATATGACTGAAAGAAGAAAAATTAATTTATAAATTGTTAAATTTCATTATGCTAGAGGACTTTTTGGAATGGATGATGCAAAGGAGTGCTGGAAAGAGTTAAATCCTGGGGAATTGTGGGACATGTTTGGTGATGGAATTCCAGAGTTAAAGAGATTTGTTATTTGAATTCTAAGCTTGACTTGTAGTTCTTCTGAATGTGAGCGTAATTGGAGCTTATTCGAAATGGTAATTTAAATTATTTATAATTTATAATTTCTTTATTGTGTTTATATCTTCACTAAAAAAATTATATTTCATTTTAGGTTCATACGAAGAGAAGTAATCATTTGCATAAAAAAAAAGTGAATGATTTAGTTTATATAATGTATAACTATAAGTTGAAAACTAGAAAAATTGTTGTTCTTCCATATGATGACATTGAATTAGATGATGAATCGATAACTGAAGAGACATATGATGTTGTTGAGAATGAGCAAGTTAAAGGTGAAAATGTTCACTTAGATGGAGCAACAACAAATCCTTCTCTAGATGCTCTTGATCTTGATAATGAAGATGCACAACATTCATCATATGAAGAGTTAGATGAAGATGATGACAGAAATGAGATGTCATTATTAGAGAATTAGAATATTAGACATAAAGACTTTAATATTTCAATTTATGTTTTACAATATTTCTATGAATAATATTTCTACGTATTTGAATGTATTTAATTTATTTAACTTATTTAAATTATAATGTTATATTTTATATTTTTTTTTCATGTAAACGAGTTTACTAGTTGGAATGATCTTTTACCCTAAACTGATCTTTTAAGTGTTAAATATTTGAATATAGGTAAGATTGATATTTTCAGCACCTAACAATGCTTTATCTTTTTAGCACTCAACAATGCTTGATCTTTTCAGCACCCAACGAAACTTATCTTTTTAGCTCAAGTAGGGGTAAGACTGATTTTTTAGCACCCTAAGTTGATCTTTTTAACGTCCAAAAAAGTTGATCTTTTCAGCTCAAATAAAGGTAAGACAACACCCAATAAAGTTGATATTATCATTTCAGATACGGATAAGACTCAAAATTGATCTTTTAAACCATCAATAAAGTTTATCTCTTCAACTTAGAAAAGGGTAAAATTGGTCTTTTCAACACCTAATAAAGCTTATATTTTCAACTCAAATAGGGATAAAACTGATCATTTCAACACCTTAAGTTGGTCTTCAATTTAATTTTTGTTTCGATTGAATTGGTCTGAGGGTTAGTCGTTCTTCTTTGTTTTGTTCTCTTTTGATCTTTAATCCTTCTTGAGAATGTCATCCACTCTGATGGATTGTTGACCTACAAAAGACCGATGCTCAAGTCAGATATGTTTCATAAAGAGGTTTATATTTTATTAGGATAAAAAAGGATGATTGTACCTAGACATCAATTGTATATTTACAGGTGTGTGGCAGGCAAGCCCATTGATTAACCATTAGTGCAGTATATTTTTAGGCAATCAAATCCAATAATCAATAATCAATACCGTATATTTTGAAAAGACTAAGGCTCTGACCTATTAATATTTGTTAATTGTCCATAAATGATAAATTATAGCACAATTTTAATTAAATTTAACCTTGTAAAATATAAATTAGTGTTAATTTTAATTAAATTTAACTAAATAAGATAAAAATTAAATTTTTATTTTTATTTTTTGCGGGTAGCGGATATCCGCGGATAACGGATATCCACAGGTACGGATAGTATAATAAATATCCATAGGTATCAACTATCTATCGCGAATTTTATTTGCAAATATTCACCTACGCGAGTTTTTTTTGTTATCCCTAATTGAGTTTCATTAAAGACTGATCCTTGGCTGAGCTGATCTTCTAGAATGGGCCTAGAGGCCAAAATGACGGATTATCTTCTAGAATCGGATTTCCATGTTCTACATATGTTTTGTCAAATTGTATTTCAATATCCGATTGTTTTTTATTTGTATAAAATAAATGTAGTTTAATATAAGTTGTTAGATAGTAATAAAATCATGAGTAGATTTTGAACTGTAGCTTTGTATTATTTTATATTATGAAACATTTATATAATAATAATAATAATAATAAAATCAATGGATGAGTGAAATTTTTAAATGTATCGTGGCTTTCAAAATTTGTAATTTAATATTTATTAAATTTTAATGATTTATTAAGTCTTTGAATTCATAATTTTTTTTAATTGAATTAATAGTATTAGTTTTTGATTCTTTTTATACAAAAATTATTGACATGTTTTCCAAATTTTTAATTCAATATTTATTAAATTTTAAAGACATGTTTTCCAAATTATAAAGGCTTAAAGATGGCTTTCAAAATTTTAATTTAATATTTAATAAATTTTAATGATTTATTAATTCTTTCAAATTATAAAAAAAATTATTTGATTTTTTAAATAATTGATTATGTTTTACTTTTTACATTCATATTTCATTACTATATTATTACAAATAAAAAATTTTAAATTCTATAAAATTAAAAAAAAAAAAAAAAATATATATATATATATATATATATATATATATATATATATATTAAATATTTACAAACAAAATTATTTAATTCAAAATAAATATAATTAATTCAAATATTTATATAAATAAATAATTAATTAAAATAAAACAAATTATTAAAATGAAAATGAAAAGATTATAAAATACATAAAATATAAAATTTCAAAAGAACAAAATTTAATCAAAATGTAAATAATTAATTAATTAAAATAAATAAATATATAGAAAGAGAGAAAAGAAAGAGAAGACAAAATGAGATCAGAAAGAGAAAAAGTTATGAAAAAAAGAGAAAACGGTTAAAAATGTCAAACATTCTTTTCATTTTATTAAAAATTAATAAATTTTAATTAGTTTTAATTAAGAATATAATAGTAATTTTTGACAAATTTGGAAGTACATTATGAAATCTTTAAAGGTGTAGGGTGAAACAATCCAAAATGACGTGAAGGAGGAATTGATTATAATAGAAAATTCAAGCGAGATACCAACAAACCGACAAATAAAAAATATGTTATCTTAATTTTAAAGTTTACCTTTTGTACCGTATGAGTCGGATGATCTCAAACATTCTCTCCTCATTAATAGGCTAGATGACTTAGAAGACCAAAAAGTAATCAATTATCAATTTAAAGAGTGATCAAGACGGACGGACAAGGACAGACGACAGACTCACAACTCCAATCAAAATATTAGGTTGAGATTGGACCCGAATTAACTAATCTCAATCTCAGAACAAAAACTATAAATCTACATCAAATGTAAGGAATAAATGTTTTGCATTACTGTGCATTTATTATTGATTTGAAATTACCGTAGAAGAACTATCTACTAACTTAAACATCGCAGTATTTTAACAAGTAAATTTTTGGACAAAAGAACGAAGGAGGCCGTAGTGCGGAACCGAATACCATAGAGAAAGAAATTGTGGTGTTAGTAATTTAACCCCACAATCGAAGCACCTTTGTAATCCTTTAAGAGGTTTATTTGTCGAAATCTTGTAATCTTTATTTTTGTTTGTTTATTTTGTAACTGAATATTCTCCTATTATGAAAAATATAAATGACTTGTAATTATTTTATCTATCAATAAAATGTTAATGTTCACCGTAGACAGATCTAACAAAACCCCGTACTAGACTATTAATAGGGTTGGGCATAGTTAGTCTAACTGTACTAAACTATATTTATACTATAAAAACTAAATTATTTTTATTAAAAATTGAACTATACTGTTTTGCAGTTCAATTTAAAAGAATTGAACTTTCCTATTAGCAGTTAACTACAGTTAACTGTTCCAAATAGTAAACCGTATAATAGTAACCAAAATAAACTACAATTCTATTTGGCATAGGAAACATATGGAAACTGTATGTTTTTCGTTTTTTTTATCTTAAAACTATTTCAGAATAAGTTTGAAAATTTTATTTAAATTCTTAACTTAAATAAAATTTAATTGCATTAATTACATTAAAAAAATTGATAAGAAAAACCTTAGTCAAAATCTATCCATTTATAAATTTTAGTAGTATAATAATTTTTAGTAAAAATAAAAATAAAAATAAAAATATATAATTATGAAAAATAGGATATACAAATATAAATTAATACAAATAACTAAGTTACATGTTTTATGGGAAAAAAAATAATTGATACCAATTTCTAAATATTATTAAATGTGTCTTTTTTTTATCTTNAAACTATTTCAGAATAAGTTTAAAAAATTTATTTAAATTCTTAACTTAAATAAAATTTAATTGCATAGATTACATTAAAAAAATTATTAGAAAAACCTTAGTGAAAATCTATCCATTTATAAATTTCAATAGTATATAATTTTTAGTAAAAATAAAAATAATAATAAACGAGTATGATATATAATTATGAAAAGTAGGATGTACAAATATAAATTAACACAGATAACTAAGTTACATGTTTTATGAAAAAAAAAATAATTCATACCAATTTGTATAAATTATTAAATATTTCTTTTCTTTTTTCTTATCTTAAAACTATTTCAGAATAAGTTTAAAAAGTTTATTTAAATTCTCAACTTAAATAAAATTTAATTGCATAGATTATATTAAAAAATGATAAGAAAAACTTTAGTCAAAATCTATCCATTAATAATTTTTAATAGTATAATAATTTTTAGTAAAAATAAAAATAAAAATAAACGAATATGATATATAATTATGAAAAAGTAGATATACAAATATAAATTAATATAAATAACTAAGTTACATTTATGAGAAAAAAATAATTCATACCCATTTGTAAATAGTATTTAATGTGTTTTTTTTTTTTCGTCTTAAAACTATTTCAGAACAAGTTTGAAAAGTTTATTTAAATTTTTAGAGTACTTTTTTTTAAATTGTTCTTTTAAAAATTTAATTTAGGATATTTGTTTATTTAAATTCAGTTTTCAATAAGTTATTTGATAAAAACATAAATTATATTTTCATTATATTTGAGTGAAGCCCGCAGTTTGTTTTAACCAAGTTGGATTTTTTTACATTTCGAAAATAGTTAACTAAGTTAACTGAATTATTAATATAAAAGTTCAGTTTTCTTAAATTTGAACTATAAAACAGTATAGTTTTTAATAAAAATAGTTCAATTTTTATAGTATACTAAAGTGTGGATAATCCATAGTTTACTACAATTAGGTTAATCATGCCCAGCCCTAACTATTAAATAGGCGTCCTCCCCCTTCCTCCTTATAACAAAAAAGAAAGCAAGCAATGCTTATTCAGTCACAGAGACCAAAAATACAAAAAAACAAGGTGTTGTAACTTGTAACAGCACGGAGGTACTAACCACCTTCCACTCCTTGTCTCACTAGTTTACAACCATAAAACACAAACTTTTGCGTGTATATATAGGCTATTGAGTTTTGGGGGAAATTTCTCAAGACAAACAATAACAAATATATAGACATACAAAAGAACCTCCTATAATTTTATAACTAATGCAAGAACGATTTTTGTAAAATAATTTCGAAGTAAAAAGAAGGGAAAAAAATGTAACTGTAAGATTTTATGAAAGTGAATTGTTTTGGTCTTTGTCTTGCCCACTGTTGTCTTCATGACTGCTATCCTGCTCATGAATAACTGAAGCCGTACCGCAATCCTCATTTTGTCTTCCCTCACTCTCGTTGGTTGTCTGTGCCTGCTGCACATTTGAAGCTGAATTTGTTTGCTGCTCTGATATCAAACTAGTAAGGCCATTTTGCTTCAGGTAGGTCTCCAACGGCAGATTTGCTTCTTCAAGAAGACTTGTCATGCTCACATTATTTGGCCCAGTTTGCGCTTCTTCTCGATCAGGTTGACAATTCAAATCTAATTGTCCCTTGGCAGCTTCAGCAACTTGGTCTTGAGGAGTCCTTGGGTCCAACTCACTTGGCGTCCTTACTTCATTCTCCAAACCATCAACTGGAGTTAAATGTCGTGAGGTGCTGTCTACTTCTGATTCGTCCTTGGTCCGCCATGCTAACTGATTTCTCTGTGCTATCTCAGCTTCACGTTCCGATTGACGCTTCTTCTTTCTCATCATCAGGGTTTTAAACCGTCGTTTAACTGTCATGCACACATTGCACGTGCAAGTAGGTTTGTGTTTTCCCTTTCCGCTTGGTGGCTGGATACAGACAATGCAAGAACACCCAGGTCTATGCCGGGGATGTTTTGTGGTGGTAACGACTGGTGTCCTCCCAGATTCACTTGCATCATCTCCAAGTATTGCTGCATTTGCCAAAGCATCCAGTCCTGAAGATTCATGATCCAGGGCTGGTCTCTGGCTAGCTGCGAATCTTTGTTTCTTGAATTCTGTTCCAGAATAAATAATTTAAGTATATTTGATATCATCAAGAATTTGTTGAAAAATATTCTAGCATGTATTCGTAATAGTCACAGAATTACTATTTGAGTTCATACAGCACAACTTGGGATTACAAATTTGTCAGTTTCTAGGACGAAGATAATTTAACTAAAAAGAGCAAGCATAAAAGACAAATAGCTTGATGGAACCGGTTAATACAAATTAAAGACATTATGATAATCCATGGTATGGTTGTAAGTTAGGATTGGTATGCCAACCATTGAAAAGTACAAAAAACAAAATGTACGAGAATTCAATACTTCAATACTTTTAAACATTGTGTTCATGTTTTAATTTTAAATTTAATCTTAATTGCGAGACAAATTGTGGAGATCTTCAAATATCCCATGTCTTCTATGCTCAACGCCTAATTGTCTTCTATTCCCATTCTAAAATTCCTTTCCAGATAGCTTTAAATTAATTATGCAGATAGTTGTGTGCCTTCAATAACTGAGTATGGATGAGTTATAGCTAGGAATTGTTGGAAGTCCCACACCAACTAAAGATAAGACCAATTCATAGTATATAAGTGAATGCAAACCTCTCCTTACAAGTCGGTTTTTATAGGGTTGAGTTAGGCCTAAAAACTCACTTTTCTAATAGGAATAAAAATAATGGCTTATTAGAGACACTTTTCAATTATAAACCACACATCAGCAGCAGCATCTAATCAGATCCAAATTTCAATGGGAAAACCTCTTGAGAGACCCAATCTATTTAACCAAAATACTATTCTCAAAAGTCATTAATTTATATTAAATCCCAAATACAAGTTTGTGGATAAAAGAGGTCTAAGTTGTCCTGGGAAGTATTTCCGTACAATTAGAAAATATGAAAAGGAAAATACTGCTACAAAAGCATTGCTTCATACTGCAAAATTTTGCAAAAGAAACCATTTCTAGTAGTATGTATTGGTCAGCAGTAACTAGGAAGCACAAAAAACACAACGAATGGATAAATACCTTTATTCAACCTCAGAAGATTATCCAGTTCCCTTGGGTTCAATTCATTGGGAGCAGCACATGAACACCTGTTGAAAGAAATGCAAAAGCACCGTCTTAAGTAATAAGTATAGGTATTAATATCCTAGCAGTATTGCACTATAAGGTCTTCTGCTCACCTGCTCTGATCCCATAAATTCTCAACACATGTCCACTTAGGGGGAATTAGTACATCAACTGGCAACTTCCGCCATTTTGAGCAACTGTCACACTGCGTCCACTGCTCATTCACCCTAAGTTCAATCACACTCCAAATTGAAATACTTGATAAAAAAAATACAAGCTTATGCATTGGCATAACTTATAAGAGAAATCATTAAGTTCCATAGAAAAGAGAAAAAAAAAAGAAAATTGGGAGGGATGGTAAGAGAGGAAAAACCTGACAAATGAAAATAAAATAGAAAAAAACTCTATGCACATATTCATCTTACCCAGCTGATCGAACTACGAATATACTCCTCTTTCCAAAGACAGGAGGTTCCTGCATGAATTGAAAAGCAATATCTTAAACAGGTTACATGAAAAATTTAAAGTTATTTAATAAGTATACTAATTAAGATACTAGTGAAGCTGAGACGCTAAACCTAATAATTGATTAGTATCATGACAATTAATACAAGAAAATTCAATTTTTGATTAGGAAACAAAAACAAAAGCACATTCAATTAAAAGAAATTACGTATTATGTTAAAGAGAGAAAAAAAAAATTACATTTACTATTTTAACTAATTGAAAGCATTTAATAAAGTATATTAAAGCTTCCTCGTTAGCGTCCTCAAGAAGACACTTGTCAGCATATTAGTTAATCGCTGACCCAATCTGAGGTTTGAGAAACTTATGCCTTCATCCCTCTTGTTGGCCATCCCCTACCCATTTACTAGTATTTTTCCTATGCATATACATTCCCTAAAAGAAAAGACTTTATGTAACCTGAAACTATAGAGGCATTTTAACAAGTACAAACTAGCCTGCTATTTAAACAAATTCCGGCCGGAAATTTCAAATAGGAAAGGTCAACTACTGACTTATGCTAAACTACCCATATTTGAGAGCGTTTAGAAATCACATTTTCTTCTTTAGATTTAGACTCACCCCTAGAGAAGAAGCTTAGGATAAGATGAATGCATTAAGAAACCCATTACAATGAAAGGCTCATACACTTTAATTTGGGTTAAAATTGGTTGAGTTAACATAGCAGACACAATAATTTAACCTCCCACGCACATGAATGGGTGAATTTCATAAAAATGAAAGCTTCTTCTAAATTGTTTACTTACTTCATACTCTTCAAAAACCTGATCCTCAATCATGACAATGCTTGGCTTTACAGCAGGAGGTGGTCGAAGCAAATCCTGAGCCTCTTCCCAAGTAAGTTTCAGCTCCAGTGCATCCTGGCTATCAATAAGCAACCTCTTACTTTTTGACCCAATATTCCGAGTTCTTTTCTTCTCAGGAACCAGCACAGGTGGCAAAGGCAACCCCTCTCTTTTCCTGCTTTCGGGAATGTCAATGTTATGCCAGTTCATGTCACCACCAGCAGAGTTCCATTTTTTAGACAGCACATTTAGGTGGGTTTCTGAACATCCCTTTTGTGACTGAAGAAGGCCAGAGTAACCACTTAATATAGGTAGATTCTCATAAACACCAGAATAGGAAGTTTCACTTGAATGAGAACCATTGGGCATATTAGATGGTAGTGTTTCCTGCTTAATAGGTGATTAAATACCAATTCAGAAAGTTTGAGTTTGCTATATGAACTAAAAGTGACTGTTACCTGTACTGCCGTAGAATTTGTGGCCTTTCTAAACCCCATTATAAGTTTCCCCTCAGGGTCCATACGGCTAAATGTTACTGCAGAAATTTTAGAGAAGAAGTTAAAAAAAATTTGTACGCAAATGTCAAGATGAAACTTAGTAATTGTACTGAAATCAGTTGTTTTTCAATGAAGAAAACCATGAGCAACATTTTGTTACGTGATGATGGTACTTTTACCAAGGAAAAAAATCACTGGAAGTTACAAAAAACTTCATAAAATTTCTCGTAACATAAAGAAGAAATATAATAATGGTACAGAAATTAGTTGTTTTTCAATGAAAAGAGCCAATGAGATAAATCCCCAAAAACATGAGTAGCATTTCATTAAGTGGTACTGGTACCTTATACTAGGAAAAAAAATCAGTGGAAGTTACACAAAACAAAATACATTAGGAAAGCAATAGTTGTTAGTATCTTAAAGCAGAATGTCTTTTAGTTATGGCTATTGACTAGTTAACAGTGAGAGAAAAATTAGCCAAGATTCTTAGAAAATGATATTGATTACTCGCACCTTATTTTAGAAGACATGTAGTGAGTATAATCTTAGAAAATGAAAGTTTCGACTTGGTTCATCTATTCTAAGAATGGAAATTTTAACAAATTAAGGGATTCTCAGTAAAATATACCAGTATCTCCAGCTTGCAATTGCATAGACTGAATGCAGGGGGTTACACCTTCTAAAACATACATCCTGCTGTTATTATTTGGCCAAAATCTAAATTGAAACATCCATTCTTTTCCTTTCACATCTTGGATTCGTAAAGGAAGGCCCTCTGGTTGAGAAATTGGAGGGAAATATGCCTGCACAATCATTAGTTCCAATAAATTATGAGACTCTTTATGAAAAATAACTTTTGGAGGATTATTTATTAATATAAAATGACAACTTAGACAGTTCAACAAAATAAGTTAGGATAAATTACTTCAGCACATGCTTTTGGTAAAACCAGGCGACCAATTCGACCAGCATCACTTGCACTCAGCATCTTTTCGAAGAGTGGCACGATAGTGGAATTTGAACTTATGAATCATGGTTAAAGAAATGCTAAGGTAAAGATTAACTGTCAAAATAACAATAATTTAATCAACCTGCATAATAATTAATAATTTATCAAACTAATTACAATGTTGGATACTCTCCTGATATTTGTTGCAACTCTTGATCAGTAATTCTGGGCCAATAACGCGGAAGCAACTGATTCCTTCCCCGACCTTCAGCGGGTGGCCTTGCCACACGAATCTGGGATACCATACCAGCATTTATTTCTAGGCCTGTGCCACTGGTTGACCTAGGGGGCTTAGGTAAAAGATGGCGAGACCTTGATCCCAATAAAAGTGAAGATGTCTTACTTTGTTCCCTTTCATCAACAACAGAACTATGAAAGGGGTTTGAATTTCCTATGGGAGTAGCAAGGGTCATACTTAAATTAGTTTGTGCCAAAGATTCATATATATCTCGTATTTCTGTGTCTGCCTTACAGCTCTCTGCTTTGGAAGCCTTGGATGATCCATTAGACTCAAAATGAAATTGTGATATCAAAGTGCTTCCAAGTTCTCCAACAGAAGGCAAAATTTCTGGTTTCATTTCTGTAGAAGGCCCATCTGTTTCAATTTTATGCGGTTTGAACCAGCACCGGAGACCATCATTCTCTGCATAATGCCCTCCTTGCATACCCCTCACGTTTAATTGGTTAGCCAGAGAAGTGCACTGCTGCGCACTGACATCTATTACCTTTGAAGTCCCTGATCCATTAGGCTTTTCATTGATTGCAATCTGTCCAAAATTGTTAATTTTGAGAACATACAGTTAGACTTAAAAATTATCAACACAAAATATACATTTAAGAAGCGAAACCTATTTATGGAAGCATAGATTTGAATTGCAGAGCTTGCACAACAAAGTTTTTATTTGTTCTCTAGATCATAGACCACTCAATTTACTTATAAAGGTTAATCAATAAATAATTACTCAACCTCATGATGATACAAGAGTCAGTCAAAATTAACCTGAAAATTAAGGTCTTATATCCAACATTATATACATTGATACATTTAAGGGAGTTGTGAAAATCAATAAAGGAGCAATATTTTCATGTGTTTGCATAGTGGCGAACATAAATGGTAATTTAAATAAAATGGTGAAGTTATTTACAGGTTGAAGTCCTGAATTCCTTGCACAGCTTATACAGCTTACACCACCAGTATCTAATAATTCAAGCTGAGACATAGAAGCAATGCATCCACAATGGAGACGCTGTAGATAAAAGAACATATACGATCATTAAGCTTAACATAGCACCTGGAAGTACCAGAATTAGGAAGCAAAGATATCACAGTCTTATATATACTGCGATTATGCACCAAAAATACAAATACTTAAGCACTCTACCTTGTCACACGACGTGCATTCTCTCCAACCAGAATCGTTTGAATGAAAAGTATCACAATATGTTGATTGCTCATAAGCAGAACTACAGCAGAGAAAAAAAAAATCAGGAATAAGAATTTGTCTCCCATTGAAGACCAATTCCAATAAAATAAAGGAAGGTTTGCAGACTTATTGATGCAAGCCAATACTTAATCTAAAGGATACAAGCTATCAATATAACACTGTTTAAAACTTAGAGTTCAAATTTGAAAATGAAAATCTTAAAAGCAATTTTGTATGAAAAGTTGGTGAAATAAATTGGTGGAAGAATATGCATTAATTTCAATAATTTATTATGAAACTATCATATGATGTGATCTTATATTAGGCACCGTTCAAATTCAAGATGATGTTTTACAATGAATTTTCAGCTATATGAAATCCTAATTCCACTGCATCTCACACAAGCTTTTTGTTCGGACATCCCATACTTATACAACTACCATGTTTTCCTTTACTTTTAATTTCTTGATCATATTTTTGGGAAAACTTATGCTACGTCGCATTTATTAAGCAAAAAAACTTTGGTCATTTAATAAAAAAAATAAGGAAATTTAACACAGTAAATCATAAACACATCCCATAAAGAACGTCATGACTTGTAGTCCCTGGTCAGCAGCAGCAACTAAGATTCGGAGACCCAATTTTACCTACGACAACTTCATCCACTCATCGCACAATTTAAGTAAAATAAAAAATAAACATAAAACCGTGTAAATGCCACTGCACTAACTTTAGAAAATCGGGAGGCCTAAGAAGAAAAAAGGTAGCCACAAGTCAAAACTTAAGATTATGAAAAAAATTAAATTAGCAACATCAAACTAAACTTAAAAGCAAAAAATAAAATAAAATAAAAAATAGAAAAAAAAAAAAAAAACAGAACAACAACCAATTAAAACCATCAAAGCCACAAATCACAGATTATTCCAAAGTTCTAATCCACTGTTGTGTTCCGTACAACCTCATATCAACTCAAGCGTTAATTTCAACACACACTAACTGATCGATTCGAAATCTAGGGTATCATTACCCGCACTTATCACAGAGATCGGCGAATTCGCCGGATCGCAGGGCCCAGCCTTTGCGCCACCGAATCGTCGTCAAGGTGGCGCACGCCACGTTCATGCAGCTCCTTGACTCCATTTTCAACTCCAATTCCACGCCCTCTGCAGCACACAACAAAAACCCGAAAAATCAAAAACGAAAAACCCTAACTGTCACCTCACCGAGTCACTCGACGTCGGACGAAAAATCCGGCGACGGAGACCATACCGTGACGAAATTAAGCCTGAGAGCGAACCTCGAGTGGCCGCTCCGCGTCGCCGGAAGTTCGTAAGTAGAAGTTCCGGTCACCGGAAGTCTCTACGAAGTGCGGGCGCCGCGAGTGATGAGGTTTAGGATTCGCATTCGCGTGGAAGAGCGGTGGCGAGTGTGATCGGAAGGTTGTCTGAATCTGAACAGAGGAGAGGAACCAGAGAGAGATTTGAATGGACGGTAACCGGAGAGAGAATATAAGAGAATAAGAGAGGTTGAAACAGAGAGAGAGAGAAAGAAGGCGTGTGCATGCAGAATAAGAAAGAAGAAAGAAAGAGGCACCAAAATGCATGCACGATGATTATACTTCAAGACTCGGCCAACTCCCCACTTGCTGTCTTTTTTTTTTAATTTTTAATTTATCATCATTATTAGAATTATTATTCTTTCTATCTTTTATTATTATCAATATCATTGTGGTTGGTTAGTTACTTTTAGTCATTATTTCCCTGTATCTTTCTTATGTCAGATAATCTTTACTATATTAACTGAACATTCCTCCGTATAAATATTTTCTATTTTTTAATTTTTATCAGCTTAACATTTTTAATCATCAACTCATTCTAAACTCGTGTTTACAGATATTAAAATATATATATAGTTGAGGAAAAAATATAATATTTATAATTAAATTTTGAATAGAATTATCGTAAAAAATTATTTATAAGTTTAGAAAGTTAATATTTATGTAAAAATATAAAAAATAAATTTTGTAAAAGTATAAAGAATATAACATGTGAAAAAATACAAAATAATTTTTTTAAAAATATAAAAATAGACTTTATAAAACTATGTTGAATATATTTGCTATAAATATAAGTCATTGTTTAGATATATTGATCTAACGTATATTGTTAAACTCGTATAATTAGTGCATTAACGGATTCATCTATTATTTAATGTTAGACTTATAGAATCAGAATATGGACACAGTTATCTAATATATATTAATGCATTCATCTAATGTGTATGGAGATACTCGTGTAATGTGCATTAAAATACATTTCTAATTAGAAAATGAACACATGTGTCTAATGTGTATTAAGAGATTCGTATAATATGTGTAGAAACATAATCGTTTAATATATATTGCTAAACTCATTTAATCAGTGTATGGACAAATATATCTAATGTGTGTTGCAAGATTTGCTTAATCGATGTATGAATAGACTCTCCTAATGTTTATTTTTAGACTCGTCTAATTAATACAAACTTGTTTTATGTACAAAATATTTGTCTAATTAGTGCGTGGATAGACTCGTCTGAAGTGTATTGCTAAAATAATTTGATTAGTGTA
Source organism: Vigna radiata var. radiata (assembly GCF_000741045.1). NCBI lineage: Eukaryota > Viridiplantae > Streptophyta > Magnoliopsida > Fabales > Fabaceae > Vigna > Vigna radiata. The sequence continues at coordinate 671,873 of NW_014543115.1, read as the reverse complement.
TGCACCAACTGGTCTGATGTATATTGCAAGATTCATCTACTCAGTAAAGGCACATACTTGTCTAATATGTATTAATAGACTCACCTAATATATTTTTGTTATACTATCAATTAATGTATTTGCAGTCTCATTTAATGTGAATTGTTATACTAATGTAATATTTTTTATAATACTCGTTTAAAAAGTGTATGAAAAGCTTGTTTGATGTGTATTCCCAAACTCGTCTAACCAATACATTAACAAACTCTTTTAATATGTATTGTTAGACTTGTCTTATAAGTATATGAACATCCCCATTTAATGTGTATTGCCAGACTCGTCTAAACAATGTATGTTCAAACTTATCTAATGTGTGTTGCAAGACTCGTGAAATTAGTGAGTGGGTAAACTCTTCTAATGTGTGTTAATAAACTTGTCTAATGTGTGTATGAAAGGATTTGTGTAATTTACTTTGCTAAACTTATCTAGTGTGTGTGGATAAACTCATATAATCAATGTATAGAGAGGTTTGTTTAAAGAATATTCTTAAACTTATCTAATCAATATAGGGAATGTCTCATTTAATGATTTTTGCTAAATTGGTTTAATTAGGGTATGAACACAAAGTTGTGTTTGTTAAAACTTGTCTAAAATGTATTATAAGACTCGTCTAATTAGTATATGAAAAAACATATATTATTAATAGACTGATCCAATTTGTGTATAAGTATAATTTATAAAAATGTCATATGAATTAAAGTGGATGTTTTCAATTTATTATTGGAAAGAAATTGATGTAAGATATTCTATTTTTTTTATAATTATCAACCATGTTGATTAACAAAAGAATTTCAACTTTAGATACCAAATTGTGTAAGAAATTAGACTGCCAAATAAAAAAAAATATTAATAAAGCAAAAAACTAAATTGTGTTAATTATATGAATAAAATACTATTTTGGTATATGAAAATTTATAATATTAAAAAAAATTATGTATTTTTGTGATTTGATATATTTAAGTACTAAATTTAATTGCTTATCATGATATATATATATATATATATATATATATATATATATATATATATATATATATATATTTTTATAAACATATTTATCATTATTATTCGTTAAATTAAGATATTAGATATAATTGGCGTTTAAAATATTGGTTTAAATATTTTAAATTTCATAAACTAATGACATCACTAAAACGAATTAAAGAAAATATGAAATAAATTTATAATATTACAGCGTGTGTTTGTTTTTATTACAAATATATATTTTTTAAATATTTGAAATAAACTATTAAGTACATGTACACAATTATAGACATTATTAATTATTTATTAGATAATATCAATTTAAATTTTACGTAATGAATATTTAATAATAAAAATATATATAGTATAACTTAGTATAAATAGTATAAATATGTTTTATTGTTTATATTTTTTAAGATAAAATTATGATTATTTTTTTAAATGATAGTATTTTACAAAAGAAAATTAAAATATATTTTTTAAATTTAACTTTATTAAGCGACTAAGTAATGAGATATCGTAAAAGAAAAAAAATAATATACAAAAGTAATTAATGCAATAAAAATATCAAATAACAAAAAAATTGACAACTGAGATATTTATCAACCATAAGAAGGTAATTTTTTTAGTATTTCATTCATTATATTAAAATAGATAATAAATATTAGTTTAACCTTTACTCGGTAGATAATATATAATTGATTAAAAAAATAATTTCATACATAGAAAAATAAATATAAATAAAAAATTATTTTAAAAATAAAATAAATGTGTAGAAAGATAAAATAAATTTTATATATGTAACAGTAAAATAAATATAAACTAAAGAAATAAAAAAATAAAATAACTTTCATACACAAATGTCAACAAAATAAATATAAAAAAAAATTAAAAATGTTAAATAACTAAAAACTATTTTTAAGAATACTTGTCGACAAAATAAAATTCACATCTAAAATAAATTTTTTAGTATATTCTTTTATTATATTATAATAGATATTGATTTTTCCTTTTAGTTTTTCAAAATGAGTATAACTTCTTCCTTAACAAAAATAAAATAAAATTTTCATTTTTCTTGTTGTAAGTAATTACTTTAAGAAATTTAAACGGCAAATAATGTATTTCATATTTATTTAAATATTATTTCTAAAACTAAGATTATAAAGCAAACGGTTTAATAAAAAAATCCTCTCTTTCATATACATCCTAAATTGTTGAGTGTGTTTTTTATATTTCTTAAAAATATCCAAATGGTTGTTTTTTATTTTTTAAATTAAAAATTATAAACGAAAAACTGATTATTTAAAATGAGAGATGTATCTTCCTATTCATTTAAAATCTTCTATTTAAATAAAACGAATTTCATTTCCTATATATAATTTGAATACGAGTTTCACTCATAAATTCACAATAATTAAGAGTATATTATTTTTCTCACCCTTATTTTCATTGATTCTTTATTTTTAAATATAAATTTGAATGCAAATACTGTTAATAAATGGAAAACTTCCTAAAATTTAAATTTAAACTTATTCTTTCATGTGTAATTTTCATATTCTTAAAGTATATCAAGGTGATAAAAAAAGTCTCTTAACACATTAAATCGATTTTTTTTTCCTTACATGACACTTTTATTTTGAACTATAATAAACAAATAATTAATAAATTGAAACTCTGGTCATCTTGCGTCCTATTATCAGTAATATGAGAATTCCATATAAATTACATGAGTTAAGATATTATGATTATCAGTAATATCCTTACAAGTGATGAATATCTAGGTTAAATATATTTATTTATGTTATCATATATTAAAAAAAAAAACTTAAATGAAAAGTTTACATGACTATAGTGTACACTCACATGAGTTCCCAAAATCCACGATGTCAATTATTAGTATTTCATTCTATATTGCAGGAATTTAACATTACACTCTCCAAAAGTAACACATAAAAGTAATCAGAATCATCGGAATTCGCATAATAATGCATACGCTTTAACTTATGGATAAAATGAAGTTTCCTTTTTTATTTATTTTATTTTTCGATAGAAGAGTCAGAGGGCTTCGTTTGTCTCATTGCTATTGAGAGGACTTTTCTTCAAGGAGTCAGAATCAGTAGAAATATAGTTTTTTTTTTGTGATAATATTTAAATTATTTAATATTACTTGCACTAATTTAGAAATAATAGTTATACTCATGATTATTTAATCAATATTTTGTTTTTTCATTTTCCCAATATCTGTTATGGTATATTTATTTCCTTTGAAATATTTATTATATTTGTTGTACGTTATGAGTAGCGAAACTAAAATATGAAAAGTAACAGATAAACGTGCAGAAATATGGCGTATAATGGGGGGAACGCGACCGTGAGCACCTCAAAATGCGCCACTCAGATACAGTTGCTTTTGTCGTAATTACTATAGTGTCCTCTGCCAGTTACAACATAGGACTGGTGTTCAGTGGTCAACGATGTTTGTCCCTTTTCGTCCATTCGTCTAATTTCCATTTCTATGTGGACCCGGTCTACATTATTAACAATCCGACATTACGGTATAAATAAACAATATTCATTATTTTTTATATCTATCTTGTATGATATGAAATGTTGATATAGATGTATTTTATTATTATGTGATGAATTTTGATTTTAATGATTTAATTATATGATAGTAAGATTGTTTGAAAAAGTTGATTATTTTAGAAATGTAATAATTTATGAATGGCGTTGTGTTGAAGGGAAGAGGAAAGAGCAGAGGATGACGCAAAGGGGAATGAAGGCAGAGAGTGGACAGGTAAAGGACAATGACAGAGCCATCTCCATCGATCTGGCACGCGTGTTCGCTCTGTTGTGCTCACTCTCTGTGGCTGCGCACACCTTCCTTTCACTTTGCTTCACTCCTCCAATATAAACAAATTTCTTATTATGTCGTAATTTCGATCCCAGTTTTGTCACGTAAGATTCTTCTCTTGTCTAATTCCTGTATACGGATAAATTAGAGATCCATTATCTTTTTATGCAATAATAATGCTATAATATCGTGTTTGGATAAGATTATTTTATAATTTTTAAGATGCTTAAATATATTGCAATTGATTGTATTTTAAATTATTTTATTTTATAAATATTTTATTTGGATGAGATAGTTTTGCATTTAATAAACTTTATTTTTTAAAATAAAATATTTTAGTTATCATTAAATTTAAAACATTATTTAAATATTTAATAATTGTTACAAATTAAAGAAATATCAATATTAAAAATATTTTCTAGTTTTTTTAAAAATATTTCAAGATTTTTCACCTATAAATTTTTCTTAATTTATACTAAATGAAAATATTTTTTAATGAAATAATAGATTTGGTTATATTAAGATCGTGTCAATCTTTTATAAGGTTTGATTAAGTTAGACTGTGAGAATTAAGTCAACATAATTTAGGTTGAGTTGATTTCGGTCCAGTTTGAGCTAGGTAAGCTCAAGTCCTATTTAAGTTGAGTTGACTCACATCTAAGTCAAGTCAAGTTATTACAAGTCCATATATAGTCCTGACCTAAGTAGAGATGAATCAGCCTTGATCCAGGTCAAAACAACATCTAGGTACAGTCAAATCAAGTTAACTAGAATCCAAGTTGAGCCAAATTGACTCGAGTCCAAGTCAAACCAAGTTGGACCAAGATCACATTCACATAAGTTGGGTTAGGCCCTTTGTAACATCCCAAATTTTTGAGATGTCATGATGCAATATTTTTCAAAACCTTTCTATAAAAAATTTATGAAAGATAACAATCTTATTCGATTAAAAATGTGGAAGCTAAACATAACCATAAATATTGTTTATAAATCTCAATATATCACTTTTACATAAAAAAGCCAAATCGAAAAACTTTTAAAAATAAATAACAAGTCCCAGAACATAACATCCCAACTCTCGTCAGCTACTCAGATCCAATCTTATCTGCAAACCATCTACTCCCATACAAGTACGATCATCGTAGGTGGAAACCACAACCATAACTTTCAGCGTGAGCAACTAGAATTATCTTATCATACAATATACAATTATATTAACCACATTAATAACCAAATCCTAAACATATATCACCACAACATTAACATCATCTTCCCGCATCACACGACTGAAGAGGATTTCTTTCCCGCATCACATGACCGAAAGAGTCCTCACTAACAAATCATCATCTTCCCGCATCACACGGTCGAAAGAGTCATCCTTACCAAATCATCATTGTCCACAATTCTATACTCACTCTCACGTAACGTCCTATTAAATCCATGGTTCCTCCACAAGTCATTCCTCTCCTCTTTGCTTCCACCAACCACACTTGAACTTTATCCCTTATTACATAACCCTTTCTACCTTTACCCAACCAACCCAGAAATACTTCACCCTACCATTTACGTTATTCTCTCAACCCATCCTCATTATCCCTAATGATACCAAGCAGAGAAAGAACAATACCACCCACACATTGTTGATATTGTTGACAACACAAACTCTATATCAAACTGCTTTTTGATGATGACAACACATTGCTTAATAACAGTACATATGTTCCAGTACTACATGTTTAGTTGATATGCTATACTGTTTTGAACATTATCTCTATTGAACATGTTTTGTTATTTTGCATGGATGTTCCTATGATTAAATATGTCTTATATATTTGGAACATGCCTGTGTTGAAATATGTGTTAAAATGATTTTTGATTACTGTTACACATTTCCAATGAAAAGCTCACAAGTACTTTTATGAACTTATATTTGTTGTAACAAAGGTTCAGCTCAGTTGACTACACTGGTAATGGAGTCGATTAAGCTAAAATCTTTGTACAGATTTTGTACACGTGTACTTGATGAGATTTTGAGATGAAAAGAATTTCAAAGTGTTTTTTCATGAGTCAGTCGACAGTGTGGATCACTTATTCGACTGTATTACTGTTGTATTTGGAATTCTGTTTTACCTACTTGCTCCAACGACTATATTTTCAAAAGTTAGTTAGGATTAACTAACTTGGTCAACTGTCATAAATGTGGGTTAATTTTGTTGACTGAGGAGCCTGTGTGTTGACTGTTTGTTATAAATGATTTAATACAGTCGACTATATTAGTAGGTCATTCAACTGAGGCTGACAGGAAAACTATAAATAGAAACAGAACACGATCTGTTCAAAGACTTTTGTGATCTAACATTTTCATTGTTCTGTTTTAGAGAAAGCTCTCAGTTTCAGAAGCTCCAAGAATTCTCCAAGAAGACGGTGGTGATCTTTCTTGAGAGAGATTCAGATTGAGGAGTCAATTGTGCTTACTNTTTGATCAACATCTGCACAAAGAAGGTGCTTCTGGTTTGATCTTGAAGGCTTGGCATCCTATGAAGACTGTTGCATTTGACTGAAGGCTTGGCAACCTGTGAAGTGTGCTGTGATAGGCTTGGCAACTTGTGAAGTGTGCTGTGATAGGCTCGTCATCATGTGAAGAGTGCTGGTGACACATTGAGGATTGTTCAACGTGGGTGCAAATTGTAGGAGAGGGGATTCTTGCTGCAATTTTGGTTTTTGTGTTCAGCTATATTTGGTTTTTGGTTAGAGAGGAGATTTATATTTTTGCGTGGTGCTTCTATAAATTCCTTGCTGTAAAAACCGCAACCATCATAGTGCATTTGCTTCCAAGGTTGGAAGGACACTGGATGTAGGCATTGTTGGCCGAACCAGTATACAAATCAGTGTTTGATTTTTCTATCCCTGCACTCTTTTAATTCAGTCGACCATACCTGTCTAGTAGTCAACTACGTTTTTCCGCTGCATTACATTTTTCAATAACTTGCATTTCAAGGAATGATCAAAAGCTTTGAACTTTCATACCAAGATTGCGAAAAGATTTTAAATTTGAAGTAACACCAATTCACCCCCCCCCCTCTTGGTGTAAAACGAAGCCAACCTGTTTCCTAACAATTGGCATCAGAGCTAGTTTTCGTAAGATATTTGAAAATTCAGTCGACTCTGGGGATGGCTTCAAATTTTCAAACTTTTGGTGAAGGTGCATCAACAAACAGACCACCTCTGTTTGCTGGCGTAAACTACCCTTTTTTGGAAAATTCGCATGCAGATCTTCCTTGAATCGCAAGATAGAGGAATCTTTGATGCAACTCTTAATGGTCCATTTGTACCTACAAAAATTGTTGATAGTAAAACTGTTTTGAACCTTTTACTGAGTGGACTGTAGATGAGAATATGAAAGCTCAGTAGGATGTTAAAGCTAGAAATATTATTGCCTCAGCGCTAACTATTGATGAATTTTTCAGGATATCCCAGTGCAAGTCTGCCAAGGAGATGTGGGATGTTCTTGAGGTAACACATGAAGGTACAGATGAAGTCAAGAGAGCCAGGAAGAATTCATTGATTCAAGAATATGAGTTGTTCAGAATGAAAGCTGGTGAGAACATCTATGATGTCCAGAAACAGTTCACTCATATTGTAAACCACTTGATGGCTCTTGGTAAAGCCTTTGACAATGAAGAGATCAACATCAAGATATTGAAAAGTCTGAACAAGAACTGGCAACCAAAAGTCACTACAATCTCTGAATCTAAAGATCTTACAACTATGAACATGACTACCTTGTTCGGTAAGCTACGCGAACATGAATTAGAACTCGATAGACTGAAGGATGAAGAGGAGATTGAAGAAAAGAAGTCCATTGCTCTGAAAGCTTCAAGCAAGAACATTACATAAACTGAGATGGACGACAAAAAGTTGATGACCTTGATGGTAAGAAAATTTAGTCGACTTATGCAAAATGATAGTCAACTGTCTAACCATGCTGGTCAAATCAAGAAGAAGAGCTTCAACACAAACACTGTCCAGTGCTCTGAATGTGGAAAAGAAGGACACATCAAGCCTGAATGTCCTGAGTTACGACCGAAGCAGAAAGGAAAGAAAAGATTTCATCAAAGCAAAAACGTGAAGAAGAAAGGAGCCTACATTGCTTAGGAGAATTAAGAATCTGAAAGCTCAAGTGATGAGGAAGCTGATTAAGAGGAAAAATCCAATATATGTCATATGGCTGGAACTGCAAAAGTTGAGTATGACAGTGATGAAGAATTTGAGAAGTTGCCCATAGAAGAGAAATATCAGCAGCTGATTGAAACTTTCAGAGAACTACATGCTGAAGCAATGCGATTGGAATACAAGGTTAATCGACTGAAATCTGAGAAAAAAAATTATGAGTATAGAATTAATAACCTTGTCAATGATAATGAAATATTAGAAAATGAATTGGAATAGCCTTATCTTCTGCTAAGAATGTTGAAATTAAAACTGTTACTGTGGAAAAAGATTCTGAAAATTGTCCTAAACATGTTGAAAAGATAAATTACTTGACTAGCAAGCTAGCTAGGTTTGCTCAAGCTAGTGACAATCTTGATACTGTATTAAATTCCTTTAGCAGAAACAATAATAGGCAGGGAATTGGTTTTAAAGCTAACTCTAACAGAACCAATGCTAGAAAGATTAATGATTTAAGAAAGCCTACAAGAAATGCATGTTTTTATTGCAAATGTGTTGGTCATACTATTAGAAATTATTACTATAGAAATGTTGTTGTTCCTCAAGGATTATGTGTATGGATACCAAAGGAACATGTGACAAGAACTGACAATCAAGGACCCAAAATTAAATGGGTACCAGCAACCAAAACTTAAGTGTTTTGCAGGTTATGCAGCTGATACAAAACTATCTCAAGGATGAATCAACTATGGAAAATTTTGAAAACCTTGAGGGTCTACAACTGGTAAATCTGTATCTGACTATTGCATCATGAATATGTTTATTGTTTGTTGTTGTATGATTGTTTGTTTTGAGTGCTAAATTGATTGATTGGTTGAATTTGATTGAAAAAGATTTTTACGAGTCACAGTCGACTCCCAATTTTAATACATTCGACTACGTTGAAGTAACTTTGTTAATACAAAATTTGAAATTTCATTTTGGTGCGAAAATGAAAATTTACATTCCCTCAAATTTTACTTTCTATAAAGAGAGATTAAAATCTTGGAAATCAGAAATCACTGCATTCAACCTCATTGATCTTACACTCTACTATCCTCATTTCATTCGAAAGAGTTATCTTCATCCTCAAACGACAATGTCGTCCGGTTCCACACCCAGGAGAAGAGTAAAGTCTGTGGCTGCTAGACGCTCTAGAAGAATGCCTAATTTAAATGGATGGATAAGCGATGATGATGCTCAATCAAAGTTCCTTGATTGTTGGAAGAGGAGAACTCTTGTGACACACAAGTTTCTCAAGCTAAAGTTCTTTAAAAATGAGGGATTTCAGTTTCAGAAGTGGATTAAGAATCAAGGGTTGAAGCATTTTGTTGAAATGACAAGTCCATGGTACCCAGACCTGGTAAAAGTCTTTTATTGCAATCTGAAAATAGTTGATAACATTCTCTGCTCTCGCGTTAAAGGAGTTGATATCAAATTAACTGGTGAGGTATGGAGCAAGGTAGGTGGTTTAAGAATCGGTGGTAATAAATGTCATCTTGGAATAGATGGCTTTAACAAGCTTGAAGAATACCAACAGTGCCTTAGAATTACAGATGATCCTCAGGTAAACTCTAACTACAAAACTGGGGGCATGAAGAAGGAGGAGAGAATGACCATCTACACCATTACCTACATTCTCATGGCAAGAGGAGGAAATTATGCCCAAGCAACCACTGAAGATTTAATGCTTCTAAAAGCCTTAAAGGAAAATATTCAGGTGGACTGGCCTGTAGAAATTTCAGATAATATGCTGAAAGTCACCAAATCTGAATCAGGAAAGCTACCGTACTGTGTCTTTATTTCGAAAATATTGATCTTCTGTGGAGTGGAATGAATTGGAGAATCCAATGAGCAATATCATAGCTCAAGCCTGGTGGACAAAACGGTTCTTCATCTGATGCAAATGGAGAAAACATCCGAAGGGTGGAAATACAAGGATGAAATCCATAATGGTGAACCATCAACCTCGCGAGGAAATCAATACAGAGGAAGGAATGAATTCGAGAGAATTGTTCTGAAGGAATTGGCTGAGATCAAGAGGTGGATTAGTGAACATAAATGCAACAATCAAGATCATGAGAACTCTGAGTATGAGAAATCCTTTGAAAGGTCATCACAAAGAAGTAATGAGGACAATGAAGAGACAAGATATGAGGAAAATGATAGTGATATGGTTCTCAAGACTTTCCTTAACAAGAAGAGAAAGAAAAATTAATAATCTTGTCCTGGTCTAAATTTCAGTTTGTAAAATGGCATATAAAGCCATATTTTGTTGTTTTTTGTTTGAGAATTTTGTCTTTCCTTGATTGTTATCACCATTTGTAATATTCATTATTCAAGGAAATGAAATTTGAACTATGGATTAATCCAGTAGTTTGAATATCTGTTTTACTGGTTGATTAATTCGGCTGTTTTATGAATGAAGTCAACTGTGCTATAACTGTTATGCATCTTTATACATTGACTTCAGTTATGATGAAATATTATTCTTGCATAATGTTAACGGATTGGCAAGCGTACCAAATCGTATCAAGTAATAATAAATGGTAAGTCCAAGTATCGTTTTCCCAAGAGACTCGAAAGGCCATATCGTTCGTGTGAATTAAGATCGTAACACTTGAAAAGAAAAATTAATTAATTGGGTATGAGAATAAAATATGAACATGCAAAAGAGATTGATTCAATTGATTGAGAAGAAAACAATGGAGGAATGAAGTTGTTGGGGGTTTACAATTTCATCTTATCCGCTCTCTCTTATTTACTCCTCTTGAATTATTAGCTTGATTAATTAATTGTCATGCAACTTTCTTAGCCTACCCTTAACCCGATCCCTCGGTGAAAAGAGCCTATTACTAATCACTGGCTTGCTATCCCTAGCCTCCCCTAGCAATTAATAAAGCATTATAGAGCAGAAGTGAAAAACAATTGATCGTCCTACCCCTATCCCTAGGTGGTATTGCTTAATCAAGGAATTACTCACCAGTTCATGACATTATTGTACGTCCCCGTATCAATAAAGACAAACAACAATTATCGAATGAGTTAAACGATAAAAGCATTAAGCACATATGAGAACCCAACAATTAACAATCAAAGCATATGGAAACCATATAAATAAAAAGGAGTTTCAATAAAAGAGAGTATCAAAACTTTACATTGTTTCCCCCAACAACAATAGGGTTTAGTTCACCATTGTCATGGTGAAACTAGATGAAAAATGGATGAAGAATGGAAAAGCAAACCCTAGAAAAGATGAAAAGGAGCCTAAGCATCCAAGAGATCCTCTCGAGAGAGTGAAATTAGGTATGGCCGCCCCCTTCTGTCAAAAAGAATGCATCTAAACTCGCAATAAGGCTATTTATAGGTGAGGAGTGCAACAGAAAACAGGCCCAAGCCCAGCAGACAACCGCCCGGCGGTTTGCCTCTAATCGCAAATTCGCCCAGCGCCCACGTCAGGTGCCTACACCTCTCTCTGGACCGCCCGACGGTGTAATTTGCCGCTGGGCGGTGCGTCGACTCTTCAATTCTTCAATTTTCTTCTCTTTTCTTGAGTTTACGACCTTTATCTTCAACTCCATTCTTCACTTTCTCAAAAACGCTACAAAACAATGCAAAACAAGCATAATATCGCTAAAAATAGCTTTTGACTCTCTACAGACTCATTTATTGAGTTTTACTTGAATCTAAGCTCATTCTAAGTAGTAAAGGAAGTAATTTGGTCTAAAATGACATATGAAAATAACTGTTTTTCAACCTTCATCACATAACCACTATACTTGATCTGGAAAAGGTTTGTGAACGGTTTTGCAGGAAGGACATTGATTTTGATATATATAATTGGAATTCAACATTTGAGAAATCAATGCATTTGACTGATGATTTAATGCATTCGACTGCATCTAAACTGGGTTAAAAATTCCAAGACTGGAATTTGTTTCTATCCTTACTAAATGCTTAAATCATTTATAATATGATATTATCTTTGTTCTTATCTGATTTCATATCTTAATTGAGATAATATTGTGAGATTGTTGATATTTGTGCCATTGCATATATGTATGTGCTTGAATTGTGTACCAATGATACAAATTTGTGCTTAAACTTGAAATTGATTTGTGATATTCTGCATTATGCATAAAACTATTTTTGAAACTCAAGCATAATGGCAGGGGGAGTATCACTACTTTACACATGTTTCATCACACGTGTCTACATTTCAGGGGGAGCTTACATATATTTTTGTGATGAAATTGTGATTGAGAGAGAATCAATAATGTTTTAAAACTGCATATTTGTTTGATGCTTCTCTGATTTTGAAAATCTGCATAAATGTCAAGCATTCCTTTTTTGTTAATGCACAAAGGGGGAGAGTTTTAATGAGTGTATGTTTGCAAGTCTATATGGGGAGAATTGCTATAACATACTATATCTGCTTGATGATATTTGTGTTGTATTTGCAGAGTAAATGAATGTTCTGAACTGGTTTTGAAATATGTTTTTACTCTATTATATGTGGAACTGTGCAAACATGGTTGAGTTATTAATCATGGTTGTGCATCATCAAAAAAAGGAGAGATTGTTGAGATTGTGGACAACAGAAACTCTATATCAAACTGGTTTTTGATGATGACAACACATTGCTTAATAACAGTACATATGTTCCAGTACTACATGTTCAGTTGATATGCTATACTGTTTTGAACCTTATCTCTATTGAACATGTTTTGTTATTTTGCATGGATGTTCCTATGATTAAATATGTGTTATATATTTGGAACATGCCTGTGTTGAAATGTGTGTTAAAATGATTTTTTATTACTGTTACACATTTCCAATGAAAAGCTCACAAATACTTTTATGAACTTATATTTGTTGCAACAAAGGTTCAGCTCAGTCGTCTACACTGGTAATGGAGTCGATTAAGCTAAAATCTTTGTACTGATTTTGTACACGTGGACTTGATGAGATTTTGAGATGAAAAGAATTTCAAAGTGTTTTTTCATGAGTCAGTCGACAATGTGGATCACTTATTCGACTGTATTACTGTTGTATTTGGAATTGTGTTTTGCCTACTTGCTCCAACGGCTATATTTTCAAAAGTTAGTTAGGATTAACTAACTTGGTCAACTATAATAAATGTGTGTTAATTCTTTTGACTGAGGAGCCTGTGTGTTGACTGTTTGTTATAACTGATTTAATACAGTCAACTCTATTAGTAGGTCATTCAACTAAGGCTGACAGGAAAACTATAAATAGAAACAGAACACGATCTGTTCAAAGACTTTTGTGATCTAACATTTTCATTGTCCTGTTTCAAAGAAAGCTCTCAGTTTCAGAAGCTCCAAGAATTCTCCAAGATGACGGTGGTGATCTTTCTTGAGAGAGATTCAGATTGAGGAGTCAATTGCGCTTAGTGTTTGATCAAAATCTGCACAAAGAAGGTGCTTCTGGTTTGATCTTGAAGGCTTGACATCCTATGAAAACTGTTGCATTTGACTGAAGGCTTGACAACTTGTGAAGTGTGCTGTGATAGGCTTGGCAACCTATGAAGCGTGTTGTGATAGGCTTGGCATCCTGTGAAGAGTGCTGGTGACACGTTGAGGATTGTTCAACGTGGGTGCAAATTGCAGGAGAGGGGATTCTTGCTGCAATTTTGGTTTTTGTGTGCAGCTATATTTGGTTTTGGGTTAGAGAGGAGATTTATATTTTTGTGTGGTGCTTCTATAAATTGCTTGTTGTAAAAACCACAACCATTATAGTGCATTTGCTTCCAAGGTTGGAAGGACACTGGATGTAGGCATTGTTGGCCGAACCAGTATAAAAATCAGTGTTTGATATTTCTATCCCTGCACTCTTTTAATTCAGTCGACCATATCTGTCTAGCAGTCAACTACGTTTTTTCGCTGCATTACATTTTTCAATAACTTGCATTTCAAGGAAAGATCAAAAGCTTTGTTCTTTCATACCAAGATTGCGAAGAGATTTTAAATTTGAACTAAGCCAACCTGTTTGCTAACACACACAATGCAATATATAATAAGAATTAACATAGAATACCAAACATTGCATACACAAGATAATTCTAGATTACTCCCCTTACCTGATCTCATACGATTTTTGTTTCCAAAATCACCAAGAAAGCTTCACAACGTCACTGATGGTCCTCCTATTATTATGCTCGTTCTCAACTCTATTTTCTCCCAAAAAACGACTTTTCTCTCCCTTATAATTCTAATTTTTGTTTTTTTCTTTTAGGGTACTAAAATGCCAACCCCTTTTTACTCTTCTTCTATTTATACTCTTTTATTCTATCTCTATCATTTTAATATTATTAAAATCTCTCAGTTTATATCTAAAACCATTAAGATTTCCTCTCTTATTCTCTCCTAACTACTTTTTAAAATATCATCAACCACCAAATCTTTTTTAAAATCTACAATATCTAATAATGATTTTATCTAATAATAATATTTCTTTTAATCTTTAAGCCCACTAAATTATATCTCCTATTTTCATTTAAGTAATTTTTAAAATAACAACAACTAAATCTTCTAAAAGATTTACATAATATTATTTTATTAAATATCCAGATTATTTAATTTGCATATTTTTCCTTTCTACACCCTCCCTTAATTAATTTCTACACTACTTAAATAAAGGTAAAAGACCCTTTTGCCCCTAGACAAAAATATAAAAATAAAGAAATAATATAACAATTATGTTCTAACAAAAAATATAAACTCAAGAACACTAATTTCCAAAAAAGAATACAAACTCTCAAAACAACTTTATTTTTAAAACCCTTATTGTTTTGGATCTTACACCTTTGTTCAGTCAAAATTGGTCAGGTCTAGCTTGAGCCAGGTCTAAGTTAAGTGAGATTGAGAGAAATCAAGTTAATTAGCCGAGATTGAGACAAATCAATTCATGTTTGCCTAGATCGAGTTGAGTTCGTGTTGGGCCAAGACATCGAGTGAGACTACATCAAACTAAGTTAGGTCAATCCAAAGTCAAATCCATGAGTCCATCGTGTCCACGTTGAAATAAATCAACCTAAATACAAGTGGATGCAAATTACAAAGAACAAAATATGAATTTGAGAATATGAAAAATTTTAAACTTTTATTTACTTTTTTAAGTAAAATTTGAAATTCTTTAATTTTAAATAATACACATACTTTAATGAAGGTCTAAAAATTTAATTTCTTTCAAATTTTATTGTCCAAACAATATATTTTGTCATACAACATTTTATTTATTTTAAAATTATATTCTTAAAATATCTTATCCAAACGCATCATAAATGTTTAGGTCAACCTAAATGTAGATCGATCTGACTCAATCTAACTTTATGCTGACATGGCCTTGATCCAATTTATTGGCACAACTCGACTTGGCCAAACTTGAAGTGATTTCTCTAGGTCCCACTATTAAGACTTCGGCAAGAGTACCGAATCGTTTCAAGTAATAATAAATGGTAAGACCAAGTATGTTTTCCCAAGAGACTCGTGTTCACTAACAATTGTATAATACCTTAACTAATTAAGACTAAAGAACTATTTCAATGATTAAAAGTAAAATGCAATGAGAATAAATATAAACTTGAATGTAAAATTGATCAATTGGGGCTAAACACAAGAGTTAATGAATGACATTGATGATATGAGATGATAATGTTGTTGGGATTTAAATTTCACCTTCTTTACTTTCATGCATTTTAGAGTTCTTCTTTTTCATTAGGGTTAATGTCACTTTCTAAATTACTTAGAACCCGATCCCTCGGTGTAAAAAGCCTATATTTTATTATTAGACAACAATCCCTTGAAAACCCTAACAATCAATTCCATATTCATATTGGAAGCTTAAGAGAACCAAACATCCTATTTCTATCCCTAGACAATATTTCTTTTGGGTGAAATTCCCCAGATCATGGTTTCTAGATATTTTCCAATAAAAAAGAAATCCAAACATCATGTTATGAGTGACCAAAACATAACAAGCATTGAGTAAAGGAGAAAATCACTAATATTTAATGAAAGAATCATAAAATAATTCAGATCATATTCAAATACATGAAAGTTTAGAGGTTACATTTTCCCCAACAACAAATGAGTTTAGTTCTCCATTGTCATGGAGAACCTTGGTGTACAATGGAATGAAAGTGAGATAAAAACCCTAGAAAGAGAAGAGGAAAGATCTTGCATCCAAATCTGCCTCCAAAGGGTAGAAGAGAGTGTCTCTACGCTTCGCCCTCCAAAAGATATCAACCCTAACGTGTAGAGGTCCTTAAATAAATAAGAAACACATCCAAAAGCCCAACTTGCTGACGCTCAACGCCCCCACTAAGGAAAAGCAGGAGTCCTTGCAAGAGGAGTGGCCCTCAGCGCTTTGGTTGAGGGCAACCAGGCGTTCTACGATATGTGGAGCTGGCGCTCAATGCCCTGGTTGAGGGCAACCAGGCATGGCTACGCGACTCCCTACGCTGAGGGCCCTAGAAAATGGCAACCAGGTGTGGTTGTGTGACAACCTACGCCCAGGGCCCTAGAAAAGGGCAACCAAGCGTCCTTCAGCCTTCGACAACCTTCTTCTCTGATGCTTTTCTGTCCTTCCTGGGTTCCAACTTCTTGATACTTTAACTCCTTGATGAGTGAATATTTTCTTGATTTCACTTAGTTTATTATACTAGAATTAATCATGGAATTGTGCTTAAATGTCTGGTATTTCCCCGTATCTGCTAATTGTGCTTAATTTGATCGAAAATTCTAATTTTAATTAATTTGAATTTTCTGAGCTAATTAATTGCATTATTTATTGCAGGAAGATTTTGGAGATGCATTTTGATACATTAGGAAGGACAACAAAGACTTGAAAACTCTCCACAAAGACATTTTAGAATTAATTAAATTTCAATTTAGTATATTAGCCTTTTAAACCAAGTTGAGCACTTTGGGCCAATTTTGACAAAAAAAAAGATTTTGGGGCCCAAAACAAAAAGTGTGTTAGGGTTTGCAATTTTTTTATTAGTATCTTCTTGAAAAAAGAAAAGGGAGGACGATGTAGAGAAAAGGGGTAGCCGCCACTCTCCACTCAACTTTCACTTGGCTTTGAACGTTTCTTTCCCATGGAGCTTTTCTTTGAATTGTTGGATTTTGGATGAATGAGAATGTAGCTTCCAGCCGCAATTTTGCTTGAGGTTTCTTTTGGCTTTGCTTTGAACGCTCTTCTAAATTGGATGAATGAAAGCTCACATTAATTGTTATTTGCTACATTCACTCTTGCCTTTTCATTTTGGTTTTTTATATACTTTTGATTGAAGCCTTGTAATGATTCCTTGCTGGAACGAAATTGATGCTTGGAAGTGATGTTTTTTTTTTTTTTTTATTGAGTGCAAAAGTACCGTGAGTGAATGATTTAAAGTTTTTCTTTTTCATTTGAAGATTGCGGAAGCATGGGTCACGTAAAATTGTATGGCACATTGCAGTTTTTTTATTTAGTTTAAAGGTGACTGATTTTCTTTGCTTTGCTGCACCAAAATGCCTCTGTGATTGAATGAGAAGTTGATTAGATGGGAGTAGGTGAATGGTGTACGATGGTTGACTTTGAAAGAAGAAGTTTGGGTTTTTACTTGAAGAAGGCAAGTGTGTCACGGCCAGGGAGTTGCATTTTTGAAGCATTTTTAATTTCCATTTCTCTTGGGAGTTGCTCACGGTCACGGGTTGCATCCACATGTTTTCTTTCTTTTAGATTCATTGCTTGGAAAATGGA
Source organism: Vigna radiata var. radiata (assembly GCF_000741045.1). NCBI lineage: Eukaryota > Viridiplantae > Streptophyta > Magnoliopsida > Fabales > Fabaceae > Vigna > Vigna radiata. The sequence continues at coordinate 654,019 of NW_014543115.1, read as the reverse complement.
GTAGAAGTGTTATCCATCACACACGCTATTTTTAATTCCTAGGTAGGTTGTTATTTTACTTTTAATTGGAGAAAAGGAGATGCACACACGGTGATTGAGGCATTAAAGGAGGCATTAATTTCCTTTTGCTTCTAGTGAAGAATATGCTTGTTCATTTGATGGGAGAGCACCTGGTCACGTGGAAGGGGTAGAAAATAATTTAAGTTTTTTTTAATTGTTTTGCTTTAAAATATTTTATATTAAATGTTGAATAATTTTTAATCCTTTTTATTTAGTGTTGCATTTTGATAGCTTTAAGTGTGTTTGGATACTTGCTAGTTGTAGTGTTAGGTTTAGCATTTTCATTTACTTTAATGTTATCTAGTATGTTTCGTAGTGATAATTTAACTGACATGTTAGCTTATGTTAGTTGGTTGCTCATTAATAAAATTACTTTGTTTCCTTGAGATTTCTTGGACTGTTCTTGTGTTTATTCTGCTCTACCTGACACTCTATGAAATATGACTGTATTCTTACAATGGGTATATGCTTAGTTGCCCAATTGGTGATTGAATCTTCGCTCAGTTGATCGATCTATATAGAACACATAGGATGGAATAGATGCATTGCGTTCACTTAGTACACAATTATGATAGCATGATTGACCTTTGCTTAGTCGGTTAACTGTGTTGGATTAAAGGCTAGAGTAGTTTATTCATGAGATTCTTTGCACTTTGATTGTCATACTGCTGCTCTAATTTGGCTTAATATTTAATCTGTTGTGTACTTGCAATTTGGTATAGGCTTAGTTGCCTAATCGGTGTTTAATCTTCGGTTAGTTGATTAGACTGTATGGTGCATGAATGATTAGATTTGTGCATTACATTTGCTTAGTTTGCAATTCTGAAGACTGAATTAGCCTTCGCTTAGTTGGGTGATTCGTGTTGGATTTGGATTAGAGTAGTGTGTACTTGTCGTTAATATGTGATTGGAAGCATAGTAATTGAGTTAATGACCAACCGTTTTTATTCTGTATTTGATTTCGTTTTACATTTCTGTGTACATTTCTTTTTTCATTTCTATTGCATCCGTGTTTTAATTTAATTCATCTGCTTTCACAAACCTTTCACAACCTCCCCCACTTCGTGTTTGACCTGATCCTCGAACCACAGTTTGGTCCTTGAGAGACGACCTAGGAGTCACTTCCTAGTACTATACTGCATTCTTTATGCACATTAAATTTGCATGGGTGCGACACCCATCACTCCTCTTCTAAAACCTTCCAATAACCTACAAAACTAAGGGAATTTAGTGATAAAATCACTAAATACAACCCCAACTCTCTTATTCAAAAAAATAAACTAAAAACAAGAGTTTAAGCAAGTTTCAAAGCTAAAAAAAGTTGATTTAATATCAAAATTGCATCACAGATAACAATAAAATCAACCGTTATCACCCACCTAGGTCCAACCCAACCTAAACCCAAACCAAGCTAGGCCTGATTGAACTTTACTAGACACATGCTTAAGCTAATTCAATCGAACATGATCATACCCTGACTTGACTTGACTTGGACTTGGGTAAACTTGGCTTAGGTTGACTTGGTTTAACCTGGACCTTGCTTAACTTTGATTGGCCGACACATGCAGATTTTGCTCAGCCGAGCTTGGACCAACCTGATTCAACCTAAACATAGACCAACTCAACTCAACTTGGGCAGGGACAGACTATGCTCAACATAGGTCTCAACTTAACTGTGTGTTAATTAAGCTAGGCTCGACCTAGTTTTGATTAGAATATGAGCCATTTGAACCTAGTCTAACTTGTCTTGACTCAAATAAATGTTATCATGTCCCAACTTGGTTCGACTTGGGCTTAAGCCAACTCAAATCGAACTAGGCCCAAGCTAACTTGGCTTAACTCAACTAAGTTCAGACCAACTTAACTAAATCGGGTTCGACTTGATCAGATCCAGGCTGAATCAACTCAATTAGGCCTAAGTCAACTTGACCCAACGTTTTGGGCTTACTTGGCCTAATTTAGCTTGAGTCAACTTGGACTCAGTCAAGTTAGCTTGACTCTAATTGAAAAAGAGCCGAGTCAACCTTGGATGAGCTCAACGTAATGTTATCTTACTTTTGTTTAACCCAATTTACAATTTCGTAACTTGAAAATAACAATGTTTAATGTAAGTTGTGAAAAAACATTGCAAATATAAAATAATGTTTTTAGAAGTTTATGATAACGGTCTAAAAACCGTTATTTTTATACTTGAAATTGATATCAAAATACACCCTTTATGACTTAGAATGAGCTTAAAAGTATGCAAAACACTTTAGTTAGGTTACAAGAGAGTCAAAGGTGGTTTCAAAGATATTATGCTTGGTTTTACATTGTTTTGATAAGATTTAACGAGAATTGAAGGATGGAAAGTGAAGAAGGAAGGAGTTGGACTCAAGAAAGGATGAAAAAGGTGCAAAGGAAGAATCGCAGCCATTGCTCAATGCCAGTTTCAGCACTGAGCGCCAGCTTCGTAAGAATTCCACTGTCAGACGCTTAAGTGCCACCATTAAGGGGAAAAAATGGAATCACACCTACCGCTGAGCGCTGGCCTTCTCAGTAAAAGCACTGTCAAACGCCTGGGCGTGACCGCTGAGCGTCTCACTTGAGTGTCGCACTTGTCGCTGAGCGGTAAAACTAGCGCTGAGCGTTGTAGTTGGGCTTGGGCCAGATTTATGTAATTTTGCACAACTTATAAATAGACCCCAAAAAAATTCTAGGGTAATCTTTTGGCAAAGAAAGACGACAAAACACCTTCTACACTCCTTGGAGGCGGCTTTTGGATGCGAAAGCTCCAATCTACGAAATATAGGGTTTATCTTTTCATTCTTTCCATTCAATTCATNTAGTTTCACCATGACAATGGTGAACTAAACCCTTTGTTGTTGGGGAACGATGTAATCCTTTTGAAACTCTTTTATATCGAAGTTCTTATTTTATTCATATACTTTTATTATCAATAGTTTGGGTTTTCTTCTCTGAATTGAAAGCTTGCATTATTTAACTCATTCAGTGTCATGATCATTGATTTCGTCGATATGGGAACGTACGAGGAAATCTAGAACTAAGAAGAATTCTTTTGATTATGAAATATTACCTAGGAATAGGAATAGGACGGTCAATTGCTTTAAGCTTCTATCATTAATGCGTTACTATTTACTAGGGAGACTAGGAATAGTAAACTAGTAATTAGTAATAGGGTCTTTTCGCCAAGGAATCGGGTTTAGAGTAAATTAGAAAGTTGCATGAACATTGATAATAAAGTTGCATTTAATAAGAATAGTAGAAATAAGAGGGTGGATTAGGATGAAACCTTAAACCCCAGCAACACCATTCATCCATATCCATGTGTAGGCCTAAGAGTCCCTTGGAAAATGATATTTGGACTTACTGTTTATTTATTACTTGATACGATCTGGTACACTTGTTAGGGTGTTAACAAGTTTTTGGCGCCGTTGCCGGGGACTCTTGGTTTAACTTTTCTAGTAGTGTGAATTTGATTAAATTTGACTTGATTTTTATTTTTATTTTTATTTTTGTTTTTATTTTTTTTATATAAAAATTGCTGTTTAGGGTTTTGTTTCTTGTGTATGCAGGAGGCAATTCACACTAGAAGCAAGAAAAATCAACCTCTTCTCGAAGGATTGAGTGATAGGAGAGGGAAGAAAGTTAGAAAACCATCTAGAGATCTATTCCCCTATCCTGAAAGACTCTTGTAACCCTCACCAGAGGCATATACTCAAAACACAAAAGAGACGACAGAAGGAACTCCTAGACGCACTCTAGCAGATGTAGCTAATGTTGTTGTTCCCCAACATTTTAATAACATTGCTATGCCGTGGGACAACACATTGAACATGGTGATGAATCCTGCGTTGATACATCTAGTGCAAAGTAACTAATTCAATGGACTGTCAAATGAAAGTTCAAATGATCACCTTACAACATTCAACAAGTTATGCAATACCCATAGTGAAAGGGGCGTGATGGTTCAACAGAGGGGAGTTCTCCAATTGCCAACTCAAGATGCGTTGCTAGCTCAAAGTAAACTCTTCACTCAACAAATGGAGAACTTATCAAAGATTATGTTTCAAATTCTGAAGGAGATAAGGAATTCTTCACAAGCTCAACAACTTTGTAATTTTTGTGGTGGTGACCATATTAATAGTCAATGTGCTGCACCTGAAGAAGTACAAGAAGAGGTTAATTTTATGGGTAATCAGTTCTAGTATCGTCAAGGTAACTTTAACCAAGGTTGGAAGAATCATCCTTGTATTGGGAAAAGCCAAAGTAATCTATCTGGACAAACTGGAGGCCTATTCACTAGACCACAACAACCACCCTTATGGCAACAGGTGGCTAGTTTGACTGAACACGTCAGAAGCTTGGATGAGAAATTTGAAAAATTCTTGAAGGTGTATGACTCTCATTATAAGAGCCATGAAGCTAATTTCAGGAATTTGGAAATGCAAATTGGTCAACTCTCAAAAAGGGTGGAAGTCACGGAAAATAATCAATTTAGGGCTAATACTGATGTTAACTCTAGAGAAGATTGCAAAGTTGTGTTGAACATAAGTGAAAGAGGAGTGGAAAAAGAAATTATTGAGCTAGAGAGTAGTGAGGATGAGGAAGAGGAGATTAAAGAAAAAAATTGTGAAAAAGAAAAAATAGAGAAAATGAGAGTGATTGTTAGAGAGGAAAAGAGAAAAAAAGAGAGTCATTATGGGCATTTTAGAGAGATTTTTAATCAGATGAAGATCATTATGCCTTCAACTGAAGTATCCATTAACTTACTGTTTATTCCAAGAGTATAAAGTATTATCTTGGAGAAGTTATAGATCTTGAAGAGGAAGAAACTGAGAAACAGGAAGGTTATATTCGTCCTAAGAAGAGGAAGTATCCGCCAAAGATGAAAGATCCAGGAAGTCTTACTCTCTCATACGCCATTGGAGATGTTGATGTAGGGAGAGATTTGCTAGATTCTGGGTCTAGTATTAACTTTATGCCCCTATCTTTACTAAAAAAGATTGGTGGGCTAACATTGAAGCCACCTAATCTTTCTATGGTGGTTGCGGATGGATCTTCAAAAAGACCTGCTGGTATGGTGGAGGATGTTGTCATTCGTGTTGAGCATCTTGAATTCTTGGTTGATTTTGTAGTAATGGAGATGAAGGCCGATGAGATGGTTCCATTGGTTCTTGGAAGGCCATTCATGAAAACGGCCAAAGTGGTCATAAGTATCCATGACGAGATGGTTATGTTGAAGGACCAAGAAAGCAAGTTGATTTATACTGGCTCGGAAGAGAAGCTTATACGAATACAAAAGAGGGCCAAATATAGAGCTTCAAGAAAGATGCTGCAGTTGAGAGATCTAAATGTGCTAACAATGATAAAAGTTGTAATGTCATGCAGGTACAAGAAGAGGAAGATGTTGATAAAGGAGGCACAACCCACATTGACTTTGAGGACGCACCATTCAAGCCTGGTTCATGGGTGAGATATAAGAAGAAGAATTGGATGGTGAAGAGCCATAGAAAGAATGAAGTGGTAGAAATTGAAGATCCATACTACAGAAGAGTCGAGAAGGTGGATAGAAGGCAATTGATGAGTTGGTGTGATGAAGACATCAACATGGAAGAGGAGACATGAGCGTTACCGGGTCAAGCTAATGACTTTAAAAGAGCGCTTACTGGGAGACACCCCAGTTATTGTTGAACATTAATTTTCTTTTTATTATTTGGACTTGTAATTTTTGGATTTTTAAACAATTTTATTGGGTAGCATCTACTGAGGGATGCTAATTATTTATGTATTCACTGAAGGATACAAGGAAGCACACCTACTGAAGGGTGTTGGAAAGATATGCACTTACTGATATGTGCTAGGAAGGTTTGGGTCAGGCTCGTGACGTTAAACAAGTGCTACCTGGGAGGAAACCCAGTTGATTGTTACTTTTAACTCTATTTTAGTTGCATTCTAGGAATTGAGTGTTGCATGTGAGAGGGGAATTGCATAAAAATATTGAATTGAGAGTTCAAATTAAGTGCTACGTGTCACAAAACGCTCAGGCAAGCAGAAATGGTGAAAAATTTTAAATCGCGCTTACCGCTCAGCAGTAACCCAGCACTGAGCGGTGGCGTCACAGATGCAGATTGGGCGTTTTAAGACAGCTCAGCGTTGGAGGCCCATTTGCACATTTTAAACACCCCTTAGGGTTCACCGAAGCGTCACTTTGCGCCTTGCACTCTTCTTTTGCACTTTCAAAAGCATTTCAAGAGTTTCTCTTCACTTTTCCATTACCCACTCACTAAAAGTCCTTTGTTCATCACTTTTGCACCATTCCTTTGGCAAAGTTTGGGGGTTTTGGTGAGAGCACTGCATTTTGGGGAGCATACATCGTCAATCAAAGAGCATTTTGCAAGCATTCAAAGTTTCTCCACCCAAGTAAGTCATACAATTTTCATCTTAGGGTTTCTAGAATAGGAATTTGATGAAAGCATGTGCAGAAGTATGAAAAATTAGGGCTTTTGATTTCTATGCATGATTTGATGAAATAGAAACGTTTTGCATCGATTAAATTGTATGATTTTGGTCTAGAACTGAGAAATTTGTATTTGGGTAGAGATTAGAGAGGTTTAGGCATGATTTTGCAAAACTGCCGCCGTCACCGCAAGAATCCGAGTGGTGTGCCTATTTACATCAAGAGAGCTGACCTGACACCCTTGGCCAAATATTGGATGACATTCACTCATGCTAACATCCAACGCTTCTCCCATGTTTCAGACATCACAGTTCACAAGATCATGTTCATATATTGCATGTTGAGAGGTATGAATGTGAACATTGGCGAGGTTATTGCTAATAAGATCCAGAGCTGCGCCACTACTGTGAGAAATAAGGCACCATTGGGTCATCCTTCTTTGACCAAACATCTATTCCAGCAGGCTGGGGTGGATATCTTTACAAAACCATTCGAGAGGCCTAGGAAGGCCATAGATGTAACATACTACAGGAAATATTGTGGAGGAGATGAGGCAATCAGACCAGTGCCTCGGAGACGCCCCAAGAGAGGAGTAGCCTAGCGGGATGAACCAGCACAACATGCAGAGCCATTCCAGATGAGAGACTTGTATATGTCTATGATGGAGGCTAGGCCTGAGTCTCTTTACAAAGGGCAGGTGGCCACTGTTGAGATGATAGTGAGCTTATATGATACACCACCAGCACACAGGTGGACTATGGATGAGTTCCATAACGCTATGGCGTGGCCACATGAGCAGGCACAGGGGAGTGGAGCTAGAGCAGCTGAAGCTCCAATCATGGATGATGATGAGGAGGATCATGACTTCGAGGATGTAGAGGCTGGAGATGATGATGACTCTGATGATAGCATGGGTTGATATGGCATTTACTGATGGATGCCAATTGCAGTAAAACAGGGTTTTATTTTCTTTTTCCTTTGTAATTTGAACATTTAGAATAGATTGAATTCTGTTGAGTAGTGTAGGTTTTATGGTACTTGCTTGAACACCTTATCTGATGATGGTTTGACTTGTTGATTGCATGATGAGTATGCTTGATGATGCTTGATGTGGATGATGATTGAGATTGCGTTACATGCTTATATACATGTGAATTGTTCACAAGCTGTGTGAACAAATGCATGATGAGTTATGATTGTGATTATGATGTTAAGCAAGGTGTATGATTGATATTTCAACTATTGAGTGAGCATATTTGTGTGAGTTTTGAGCTCCAGAGTGCTTGTTGATATATTTGCTACCCATTTGAGAGCATGAATGATTTTTCCTAAATCTTTATGATTGATTGAATTACATGTTTTTGTCATATGATCAAGCCGTTTTTGGAAGCCCTTACTTAGCCAAATTTTCGTCCCAAAGTAAAGAGAACCATGTGTTCTACCCTTTTTGAACCTAAGCTTGAAGCACTTTGAAAACCTTGTTGAGAAAAATCTTTACCTTGAGTTGAGTTGAGAATAATTGAATGATATTGATAAAGGTTCAAGTTTGGGGTAGGTGGGAGAATTGAAAGGCAAAGAAAAGCATTGAGCTAATGTGTTGAATGAAAAAGCATGAGAAAAGATAGAAAAGACAAGAAAAGAAAAGCATGAAAGATAAGCTCAATGCAAAAGTAAAAGAAAAAGGGAAAAGTTGGGAATGAGTGGAATTGGTGAAATAGAGTTGGTGCTTGAACTATGAAAGTTGAATAACTCTCTTAACTCAAGGATTTTGTGATCTAGAAAAACCAATTTTTCTTGTTAGCCCAACCTTATTATAAGCCTTGAAAAGTCCTTGTGATGGCATTTATGTGTGAGAATGTTGATTGTACTAGATGAAAGACAATTTTGTTCTATGTGACATGTGGATAGTAGAGAGAAGGAGTGACCTCCTGAAACACTTGAGTGATTGAGTGAAACACTTTGTCAGATAAGGATTGCTGAAATTCATGATTACATTTGTGCTTAGTTGACTGATCATTCAAAAGAATAGCATCCGTTGAAGATTATCTGATGATGTGAACATTATGTGAGTTGGAATAAATTGAAGCATGTGTGCATCTTGATTATATTCCATCGAAAAGCTGAATTGAGTAATATTTGTTGTGAAAGAATGAGTTTTGAATGTGTTGAACCATTTTGATGATAGGTGGAAGACTAAGTTTTGTTTTGTTTGCTTGAGGATAAACAAAGTTTTAAGTTTGGGATTGTGATAACGGTCTAAAACCGTTATTTTTATACTTGAAATTGATATCAAAATACACCCTTTATGACTTAGAATGAGCTTAAAAGCATGCAAAACACTTTAGTTAGGTTACAAGAGAGTCAAAGGTGGTTTTAGAGATATTATGCCTAATTTTACATTGTTTTGACAGGATTTAACGAGAATTGAAGGATGGGAAGTGAAGGAGGAAGGAGTTGGACTAAAGAAAGGATGAAAAGAGGTGCAAAGGAAGAATCGCAGCCACCGCTCAGCGTCAGTTTCAGTGTTGAGCGCTAGCTTCATGAAGAATTCCACTGTCAGATGCTTAAGCACCACCGCTGAGGGGAAAAGATGGAATCGCACCTACCATTGAGCTCCAGAATCACTGTTGAGCGATGGCCTTCTTAGTAAAAGCACTGCCAAACTCTTGGGTGTGACCGCTGAGTGTCCCACTTGAGTGCCGCACTTGCCGCTGAGCGATAAAACTAGCGTTGAGTGCTGTAGTTGGGCTTGGGCCAGATTTCTGTAATTTTGCATAGCTTATAAATAGACCCCAGAACAACTCTATGGTAATCTTTTGGCAGAGAAAGACGATAGAACACCTTCTACACTCCTTGGAGGCGGCTTTTGGATGCGAAAGCTCCAATTTACAAAATTAGGGTTTATCTTTTCATTCTTTCCATTCAATTCATCTAGTTTCACCATGACAATGGTGAACTAAACCCTTTGTTGTTGGGGAACGATGTAATCCTTTTGAAACTCTCTTATATCGAAGTTCTTATTTTATTCATATACTTTTATTATCAATACTTTGGGTTGTCTTCTCTGAATTGAAAGCTTGCATTGTTTAACTCATTTAGTGTCATGATCATTGATTTCGTCGATATTGGAACGTACGAGGAAATCTAGAACTAAGAAGAATTCTTTTGATTATGAAATATTACCTAGGAATAAGAATAGGACGGTCAATTGCTTTAAACTTCTATCATTAATGCGTTACTATTTACTAGGGAGACTAGGAATAGTAAAATAGTAATTAGTAATAGGGTCTTTTCGCCGAGGAATCGGGTTTAGAGTAAATTAGAAAGTTGCATGAACATTGATAATAAAGTTGCATTTAATAAGAATAATAGATATAAGAGGGTGGATTAGGATGAAACCGTAAACCATAGCAACACCATTCATCCATATCTTTATCTGTCAATTGATTTAGCTTTTGTATTTGCGTGTTTAATTTAAGTCTTTGCATTACGAACTTAAAAATTATTATTTCTTCAAGTCTTATGAAATCAATTCACATGAACGTCTAGGCCTAAGAGTCACTTAGGAAACGATATCTGGACTTGCCGTCTATTTATTACTTGATACGATCTGGTACACTTGCCAGGTGTTAACAGTTTAACAAAAAAATAATATCAATCAAGATATATTATAAGAGATTATTGATGAGTACATATGTATGCCCTTATTTATTCTTTAATATTGAATTCTTAATTAGTTTTTGCGCTTTAGAAGATTGTTTTAATACAATTTGTAATAATTGAGTGTACTGAGCATGAGATACAAAAAATTATTAAAAATAACTTTTTAGTTGCATAAATATTCTTTAAACTCATAAAGGTTAGTGCAATTATAAATAAGTTGGAGTAATGGAGGTGTAAAAATAACTTGATTAAAATTTCATGACAACTTAAAGATAAAGTCAATAATATCAAATAATTATTTTTTTTGATGTAAAAGTGAAAAAATTTATTTTTTTATGTTCTAAAAATATCAAATAATTTTTTCACTTTTCAAATAATATCATATTTCATGTTCTACATCCTTTTTTTATGTTATTTCTATATTTCATGAAGTACTAAACCTTCGGGGTTGATTCTATTGTAATTTCTTAATGGAATATGAGGTTAGAATGCAATAACCGTTTGCTCTTTTAATTGTTGTTTTGATTTATTGTTATCTATGTCTTTTGCTTCTTAATAAAGTAAAACTAATAATTTTTACATTATAGCAAAGTTAACATGACATTAAATCTACATAACATATCAATCATATGAGTTTAAGGGTTTTTAATTTAAATTGAGCATCTACTTTGGTTAAATATAGAAACTTTCATGTACTTAAATTAGTTATCTTTTTATTTGATATAAAAGGGGAAACAATATACATAATGAGACATAGTAATATTTAATTGAGAATGCACTTGGGTTAACCGAGAGAACATCAACAAATTAATTGAGAACTTACATTGATTATATGAAAATCTAAGACAATCATTAACTGAATCATAATCTTGAGATAAGTAATGATGAATCCTATTTTGAAAAGTAGTGAAGTCAACCTATTTTCTTTACTATTATTTTTATCTCTTTTTATCTTTTACTACTTTTATGCCTTACTTTCATTTACTATATGTTTAATTAATCTTTTACTTATTTTATTTATCTTTATCTTCTTATATTTATTTGACTAACCCAAACACGAAATTGATTCCTGACGAATTAATTCTTATAAAAACTATACAAATTGTTAGTCAAATAAAATAAATATAATAAGATAAAGATAAATAAAATAAATAAAAGATTAATTAACAAAATAGTAAATAAAAACTAGACATAAAATTAAAAAAAAATAAAAATAATAATAAATAAAATAGGTTCATGGTACCTTTTTTTAAAATAAGATTTGTAACATCCTTATTCTTGGGAGTCACTTAGGGTAATAAATATTAAAAAAAAATTCTAAATCATAACGTAATTAAAATTTTCCTTTCAATATAGCTATTAAAACTTTAAATATGAATTGCCCAAATCCAATACAAAAATAAATAGCTTAATACAAATTTTTAATGCTTTTCACAAAGTAAATAAAGACTTTAATCAAACTTCTATTGCAAACCCCTCTCGCATTAATCATGTTGCTTCAGCAACATCTGAATACCTATCTGAGCTCCTACACATCATATGATCATCGCCACAGACACAAACAAATGTATGGGTGAAGTAACAGAATCAACTCTAAAACACCAACACAACACGTATATCTCAGATGTTAAGCCTTTATCATAATCCTATCACATCAAATAGTATCAACACATATTAAGACTAAGATAATCAATACATTGACAACCTATACCTCCCTTTATAAGGAACCATGATCAACCCATTAGTTCTACACATCCTTTCCATTACAGGTAAATCGTGCCAATACCAACCATCTCTATAAACGTATGTCTTCTTTCAAACTTCCCCACATCCTGTTCACCAAAACAGAACAATTCGAGTGGTCCTCCACCGCAGCTTCAGACCTATCTCCCATGTTCCTAAACTCAGCATGAACTGAAACCCTACGGGCGAGACATTTGTCCCTTTCTATCCCCTCGAAAGAGGAAAAGGCAACACTCGAATCGTAGTCTCTTCTACCACCTTTCTTGGACGAAGAGACTCATCTCTTCCACCACCTCTTAGAGACGAAGAGATCCACCTTTCTACCCTCTTGAATGAGGAAATCTATAACCTTGGATTAAAGACATATGACAAGAAGACATACCCAACGATATAACCATCACTCAACCACATTGTTGATTCAACATTGTGACTATCTTTTTGAGCTAAACAATGATCATGGAAGATGACGATCTCACTTCTCATAACCCAATCCTCTTCCACAAGCAAAAGAGAGACCCTATCTTTAAAGGTATCACTGTCCACCATACCAGATTACTCTCTACTCTTGAATCACTCAAGAGTAGCATCTCAAGGTATCACACCACTCCCACTTGACTTTTAATATTCTGGACTATTTCCTATCAACCTACTCACTTTAAGTGAGCATACCCATTGATACCCAAATCATAAAATGTATCATCATCAAATGTGCAAATTATAATCATTCAATGTATACACCATTGCATACATCTAACCATTTCATTACAGCCACAAGGAAACATTAATACCCATTTCACATTCAGACAATCACATAAAATCAACATACCTATGATTCCTACCTGCCTTCTTATGATTCAACAACAACACAGATAATAATCACTCATCACATTAACCAACATTACTGACATTATAAGTCTGCACACAATAACCATCCATAGATTTATCAAATTATTAATCAACATAATTTGTATAATAGCCAACAAGGTCAGTATCCTTACATGTATCTTGCAAACGTTAGCTGAAGAAGACCCCTCTTAGGTTCAAACCCACCATTTCAAAACCCAATAACATAACATTCCTTTTAATCCCACACTATAAAACTTCCAACATATCTAATGGCCAAAGAATTCTAATAAAGTTAAACACTACTATCCTTATCATTACATTTAACTCATCCTCCTCACATCAACCTTATTCACAAGTATGCACACAAACAATCACGATTTCTTTTTTTTTTTTTTTGTCACTGTACATAATAATAAATAAACATAATCCAACACCTTAGTAATCATTTATTTGCTAAAATTTAACTCCCCATGTAACCCCCAAACTCGTTACCATATAAAAACACAATATGCATCTCATACTTGTCAACATAACAACGCAAACAATCAAAGTATGAACTAACCGTCTCAAAATGTCCTACAACAATTCAACTATCAATATCAAATCTAAACTACACTCAAACACACTGAAAAGAGTGAAAATAAATAACTAAGGAATTGATGCCAACATGTTACCCACTTCTCATATACTTAACAACTCGAAACAACAACCAACACTATAACATGGTAGTTCCATTTACATTTAGTTTACAAAATACCGTGAATAACAAAAAAATAATATCAAAGGCATTACCACACCTGAAACAGAGCAACAAGTTCACCTATCATAGGCACCTAGAACAAACATGTTCCATCCTGACACATGCACTCAAACATTAAAGGAGATAGCACAAGCTCAAGCAAGTTAGCTCCCCATACCGGGTCCAAATTCCTACCTGCTATAACCTCGCCCACGAGTTCTTCAATTCTACACTTCTCGTTCTTGAGTCTCGACACTCCCTTCCAAAACCCTAAGGCTAACTTTTGTCGTCCTCAAATTACATCTCCCTAGCTTTTGCATTAATAAAATAAACCCAAAATTTTCTCTCCCTTTTGTTTCTCACTCGAGCACCAATGCTTCCTCTCTTACATCGCATTACTCATCCCTTATTCTAAGGTTGGTGTTTTCGAAGATGAAGAAACAAAAAAACGAAAAAAAAAATGAAGAAAAGAGAAGACAAGACTTGGAGGTTTCTTCGAATCATTGTTAGGATAGGGTTCCTCGCCAGTTCTTACTTATTGACTCTCAGTTTTGAGTTCTTCGACCCAACCTAAGAAAATTAAACCAAAACAATCTAAATAAAAAAAAAAATTGGTCTATACAAGGTTCGAAACCCATTCCCCTAACATTAAACCCAACCTAAACTTAAAGTTGTTATACACTAGCTTAACCTTTTGATTATATTATCAATTTTCTTAGTGATTTAACTACTATCCTGTGGAATATATCATAAATAACCACACACCCCTTGAATAAAAATATACCTATTTTATGACCAACACCTATTTCCAACAATTAACATATTTCGAAACTGGTATTAATTTCTCGAGTCTTACAAGACTAGACTCACCATTAGTTATTAAGGATTATTGTTCCATTAATTATTGTATTATATTTTCAAATTAATCAATTTAAATTCTTAAGTAATTTGTTATTGTTCTCACCAATAAAAAATACATTATCAATTAAAAACAAGAACTTTGTAGATTAATCATAATGTACCTTCTTAATTAAATATTTGCATAATCATGTCTATTATTTTACCTCTTATATCAAGTAAAAAGTTAATTAATCAAAGTACATTCTTGATTAATTCTTATTAAATTTTTCACCTTTAATCAAAGTAAATTTTCATTTATTGACTAAAACTCTTTCAATCACATAAAAGTTTCTAAATTTAATCAAAGTAGATTTTTAGATAAAACTAAAAACTCTTAGACTCATATGATTGATATGTTACATAAATTTACCACCATGATAACTTTGCCACAATGTAAAAATCATTAGTTTTACTTGATTAAGAAGAAAAAGACATTGGTAAATATGAATCACAACAATTATCAAAAGAACATACCAATTATTGCATTATAACCTCATAATCCATCAAGAAATTGTATCATAATCAACCTTATAGGTTTAACGCTCCATCAAATATAGAAATAACATAAAACAAAGAGGATGAAAAATATGAAAGATGAGAGAAAGGACAAAATTAGGCTCCCTAAACGGTTCCTAAGCTCCTTTAATCGATTTTCCTAAGTCTCTTTATATAGAAATTAGATTGGGCTTTGCTTTAAGCTTTTATGTTGTTGGAATCTTCCTTTTGATAATGTATGAAGTGACAGGAAACACTAAAAGAGGGGTTTAATAATGTTTCTGTATATCTTTTTCAAAGTTGATGTTTTGATTGTAGTCGTTGGAGGTTGAATGATCCTCATAAGTTACTTAATTCTTACACTATAAACATTGTTTTGATGGACGTGTTCATGGTCTCGATTTTAGATTTTCTTTCTAGCGGTTAGAAGGATGTGAAATTTTTGTGTGCAGAGCTGCCAAATATTTGGAGTCCAGAAATTTAAGCCTTGGAAGTTCTGCTGAATTCAACTCTGAATTTTCTGTGCAGTAGATTGTAAATGAATTTTCTGCTACACTGAATAACGTTTTTGATCAAGTGAGCTGCAGCAAATTCTAAGTGGAAAGCTAGTGCAGCCAAGAGAAAGCGAAGGAGTTGAACAGTAGCAGCAAGATGAAGTGGACTGGACTGGACCGTAGCATTGGAAATCATCATGTGTGGCAGTATGCGGCAATAGTATAGATTTGATTTTTTTTTTTATTGTTTTTGTGTAATTTGATGGGCTTGTGTCAGCCCAGTGTCAATGTTAGTTTTAGCTTTGTGTTGTAAAGGCCTCTTATAAAGTCCAAGTAGATTGGAAGAGTTCTTAGTGCTCTTTCCAACTCTTGGCAGCTTTTATTGCTTTCTTTAATTTTAGTGTATTTGTTTGTGTTCACGTGTAGGTGTGACCTTGTCACATTAGAGTCCGTACGTTTTAGGGGTCTTAGAGTCCGCAAATTGTCTTTGCAGATGTCTTGTTATAGTTCATATAGGTCTTCTTCTAGGTCTTCTAGTTCATATAGGTTGTTTAGTTTAGATAGAGTTGATGAAAAGTTTAATCAAGCTAGGAATCTTTCATTTTTTGGCAAAGACATAGGTGCATTAACACACCTAGCTTGGGAACAAGAGATAGATAAAATAAATCCTTGGTTTTATAGAGAGAGTGAGTCTTATGTTTTTAGCATTTATCTCTCTAAGTTAGAAGGACATGCAAGTGAGTGGTGGGATGAAAGGCAATATCATGTTAGGAAAGGTAGGAAGTCTCCCATTCATGATTGGTGTGATTTAAAAGCTTGCATGATAAGAAAGTTTGTGCCTTCAAGCATTAAGCATGTGTTCACTTGAAGAGAAAAGACTGTTCACGGATGTTTAAGTGTGATGAATTGCGAAGAATCGCATGTACGCTTGAGTCGAATTGCGAGGAAAGAATACAGCGGATTTGCGGGATTGAAGAATTTTTAATCACCCGCTAGAGTGCGAAGATTTGGAACGATTTAACCTATAATGTCTATTTTACCCTTTCTACATTGTATAATTCTAGATTTGGAACTGCAGGGGCCATGTTCGCTGGTGGAAGAAGGTTTCCCTCCAAGTTTCTCGCGCGACCGAGACGAAGAAACCCCACACTGGGTTGGGTGCGCGATCTTTATTTGATTGTATTAAATTACCTCTTATATTTAAATTCTATTATATAAATATTTAACAGCATTTAATATTATTTTAAAAACTAATTAAGATTTTACCTCAGAAACTTTCTAATTTAATCTTCAAATAAATAAAAAACAATTTGATAATATTAAATGGACTCTTAAATTTAAATTTTAATGATTAAATAATTAATTTTAATTTTTTATTTTTTATAAACATTTTTACAATTAAATATACTATTAACAATTATCATTTTATATTACTTTAATAATTAGGGGTATTTTGGTAATCTCTAATTTCTACCCATTAAACAAATTTTTTAAAACTGTCACATCAATCAAATTCTACACTAATTTTTACAAACTTTACCTCTAAACCCACTCTCAATCACCTTCAAATCTCTTCAAATAAACACAAAAAAATTTACTCTCAAATCTCCTCAAATTCATTCAATCACTCTCCTCCAAATCATCTCCCTCAATCACCCCCAAGTGAACACAGCCTAAAAGAAACCTAGATTAATTAAAGATTGCATTAAAAATGGAAAAATCTTTCTTGAGAGTTTAAATGATCATGGGTTTCTTAGGAGAGAGTTAGAATTTGGGGCAAGACTTAAAGAGATCATGGATAAGAAAAGAGCAAGAGAGATTGAGAGAAGAGAAAAGGAAGAAAGGAAAGAAGACAGGAGAAAAAGAGAAGAGCAAAGAGAGAAAGAAGAAGAGAGAAGAGAGGAATTAAGAAGAGAAGAAGAGAGAAAAGAGGAATTAAGAAGAGAAGAAGAAGAGAGAAGAGAGAAATTAAGAAGAGAAGAAGAAGAGAGAAGAGAGGGAATAAGAAGAGAAGAGAGGAGAGAAGAAGAGAAGAGAAAGAGAGAAGAAAAATAGGGAAGAGAACAAGAGGAAAGACAAGAAAGGGAAAAGAAAGAAAAGGAGGAAGTGCTATTAAGAGCAATTTTGACTCCAACCAAAGAACCCAATCTTAAAAGGGAAGGTTTTCAATCTTTTCCCATCATTATTCACTCTTCCAGTTTTGATTTCTCTTTCCAACCCATTGCCATTCCATATTCTATGCAAAAATTTTCAAACTATGGCAATTCAAATCTTGAGTTATTGTTATCTTCAAGAAAACAAGTAATTCAAGACAATATTGAATTTGGACTTCTAACATTTTCAAAGATTACAAATCAAAATACTAGGAGTCCTTGTTCTCTTCTTTTTGTAGAAAACTTCCTCTTTGGATTGGTATTAATTGAAGATATATTTGATGCATATTGCAGATTCGTCTTTGATCCAGGAGGAAGAAAAGTGGATCTCCAAGAATAAGGCCACTTCAAGATGGCCATGCTCCCAAGACTATGTGGAGCCTCTCCATAAGGCCATTGCCAGATTTGAGGACAAATCTTTTTTTAAGAGGGAGGGTATGATGGAATCCTGTCTCATGTAGTCCTCTTTTTACATTTTATTGTATCTGTAATGTAGCTTGCAAGGAGCATGGGTCACTATAAATACCCAGCTCCTCATTTGTAATATTCACTTTTGAGATTAATGAGAATTAGATTTCTGAAACTCAGAATTAATTCTCTCTTGAAAGTCATAGGCTAGAGAGTCCAAAGACTCCCTCTAGCCACCTTCCAAGCACCTCTCTCACTCTTATTTTCCATTTCCATGGTGCTTTCTCTCTCATACACGCTGCACCATTAAACATCCGCCACATCTTCAGCTTCTCTTGCACGCGTCAGCGCCTTGGATTCGTCTACGCCTCACTTTCAACTTTCCATTTCACACATTCCAGAGGCCATTTCCTTTCTCCAGTGTCATTCCTCGAGAGCTCCATTTTCTCTCTCGAGTTCATCGTCGCCAACCTCAGTTCTTCAGCGTAGGTCACCATTTTCTCCACAGATCTGTCCATTTCTTCACAGTTTCATTATCTCCGGTCACTTTCCTTCCACTTTCACCGATTACTTTCACCAGCCTAGGGTTTATTCTCATTATTTCACCATTTCCTAAATTTCCACCGATTAAAACCATTTTCCTCTTATTATCCTTTGCTTCCACTGATTAAAACACCATTTCCACCGATTAATCGGTTGGTGTTGTGATTCCTCTAATTTCTAGGGTTTCTCTGGTATAGGTTGCAGATCTCTGAGTTCCTTTCTCAGATTTGTTTTTGTTCTTCTCTAATTTCGCGACGAACTTGAATTCTCTTCCGATTTCTCTCTTGGTCAATAGGTTTGTAAACCTTTTCGCTGCGTATTCTTCGTCAGAGAAGCCTCGAGGACTCCAATCGTGTCTGCATCGCGTCTATCGGTCTTCTTCCTCAAGGCGTCTTCCATCAAAGAAGGAGTCTATTAATAGGCGTGTATGTTGATAATTTATTTTTGGCATAGGATGAACATTCATAAATCTAGAACATAACACACAAACATTTTATACTAGTTCACATAATTGAGCTACCACAACAAGAAAAATCGTCGTTATCTATAGTCAAAATCCGTATATAAGGCTCCAAATCCGTATATAATCTTTGGTTATATACGGATTACATACGACAAAAAATCCGTATATAATACTGTCGTAGGTAGTGTTATATACGGATAATCCGTATATAAGTTATATACGGATAATCCGTATATAAGTTATATACGGATAATCCGTATATAACGTATATACGGATATTCCGTATATAGCTTATATACGGATATTCCGTATATAGCTTATATACGGATATTTCGTATATAGCTTATATACGGATATTTCGTATATAATTTATATACGGATATTCCGTATATAACTTATATACAATTTTTTAAACAGCACCGTGAATTACGCATTTCCAAACACAGATAAAATCATTACACCTGCCCATTATATCCAGTCATTCAGACCACTGACATGTCCAATGCCATAAACCCGTCCCTTGTACCTTCCACCAGCAACCTCCAACCAGCATTGGTTCCTCAATCTTTCCTCATCTGCGGGGTCTAGGGGAGTAGTAGCTGAAGCACCAACAGATCCAGTCTCAGATCTTAATTGAGAAAATCTTGCTTGAAACTCTTCCTGTGAATACATGATTAACGTTAAATAGATAGAGC
>NW_014543115.1:604506-630582 GCF_000741045.1 Vigna radiata var. radiata | reverse complement strand
TTCAGCTTCTGAAATCAATAGTACAACAATGCAAAACATAATTTGCATAAGGGTTAATTGGCTAAAACAATGTATAAAGAACAAACCTGCTCTATATCAGCAAGTAGAATGTCAGTTGTAGCGTGTGGAGACTCCAAAAATTCCAACAACTTTGCAGACAGCTCCTCCTAAAAGTAATGTCATTTAATAATTTAATTTTAAAAAGTACCAAGATTCCCTTCTAAAATGGAAATACACTATAACAATACTTAATTTTAAAAAGGACCAACATTCTCTTCTAACATATGCAGATTTCTAATAATTCTAATGTAAACACAATGCTATCATAGATCAATTCAATCATACATTCAGATTTGAATATAAGGATCAATCAGTATTAACCACAACAATTTTCAAACATTTAAAGTGCCACTCACTAGATATATAATCAACCAACATCATACTCAAAATACCAACTATAAAGTATTGTTTAGAATAAGGTATTGTTACTCGAAGCACGATCCTAATTAACTAGAGCACATATATTAGCCTTATGGCTTGAATATTAAAGATTTCCAAAATAAAAGAAAATGTACACATTGAAAGTCTATTCTAATCTAAAACGTTTATACATCCTTCTTCTTCCATATCCTCTTCACTTTCACTTCCAAAGATTTCTTCGTCATAAAATTCATTATCCAAGTTTTGATTATCTAATTTTTGTTGAATTTNCNCAATGGATTTTTCAATTTTATCAAACCTAGCAGTGTGAAGTTTCATTTGATTAACCATGTATCTTTATTAATCACGTTTAGATATGCAACCAATCAGAATAAGATCAAAAGGCAATGCATGAATGTCATAATGCACAAAAATTATATCTGCCTGTGTTTTGTGAAATATTATATATATATATATATATATATATATATATATATATATATATATATAATATGTTTTTAAATGAAATGATTACCATGCCTTGGGGTAGGAACAAAATATATGATCCTTTAAATAAATGGACCACTCTAAGAGGGCTAATTTGAGGTACTTTTGATCCTCCTCAAAGTAGATGAGACAACTTGACATGACATTCTGTGTTATGAAATTATGTGTGGTCACTAGATTGAATATATACATAGATCCAAATAAACAAGGTCAAAATTAATATTCTAACTAAAATTATTTGTGTCATATGGATTTCTCAGTTTTGCTTAACTGTCTTTTCAGGTGGAATCAAATTCATGATCATGGTACAAGTCATTTATGTGTAATAGATCTTGAGAGAAATGCCATTTCCATGACTACTACTGTAAATTCATATTTTGGTTCAAAGATCCTTTCACCAAGGACTGGAATAGTACTGAACAATGAGATGGATGATTTTTCCATGCCTAGAAATGTTTCCGAGGATACCCCACCACTAGCTCCTGCTAATTTCATCATGCCAGGAAAGCGGCCACTATCATCCATGTCACCAACTATTGCCCTCAAGGTATCCAATCCTTTAACAAGATCTGACTCTCTTAATTTTGGTTATCCTTGTCTACATTGTTATCATCTATGTCATCCACTACTGCCCAATTTCAGCCTCATCAATGGTTTTGAAATCTTTCATTATTACTAGTTAAGGTACGCATTGTTCTCTTGCAATGATTTCTTACCATGTCCATACAGAATGGGAAGCTAAAAGCTGTAGTAGGTGCAAGTGGAGGTGCTTACATTATTGGTGGAACTTCAGAGGTTCTTTTGAATCACTTCAGTAAAGGATTGGATCCTTTTTCTTCTGTAACGGCTCCAAGGGTCTATCATCAGGTATCTTAAACTTTTAANTTGTTTCCCCTGACTCTGACTGATAAGCTCTGGTATGCACAAACTGATATAAACTACTTTTCTATAAAAACAACAGTATATTAGTTTAAACTGTTTACATACATAAATTGTAAACTATTTCAATAAACTATTCTGGAGAACAAATTGAAATAACATGTTCATAAGACATTCATAAAATTGTTCCAAGTATTATGTTATTATAAGATGAGCTTTAATAAAGTCTTACTAATGCATTAAATCGAAGGAAAAATGTTATGACTTATCGAAAGTTTAAAAATTATACCGGAATAACACAGAAGGTTGCGTTTGACATTCATGCCCATCGAATCAAATTGCTAAAAATCTATTCTTTTTATTCNTTTATTTATTTGGGACAATTAGGTCTACTTGCTCAGATCCTATTTGAGATAACCAAACTAATAATAAAGTTAAAGAAAGCCGCAGGCAAGGACACTCATTAGCACAACCCACACGAACAACCTTTGAAAGGTACTTCCAAACTGGAAAAGCATCATAGGATCTTCAACATCCTTATTCTTATATATGATCCACTGTTGTTTCAACTTCACAGTAAAACCATGAACTTCACACAAACTACTCAAATTCCAAAGAGTTATTAAGTTATTCTTCTTTAGCTAGATGGCTAAAATCTAAGTGATGAGAATGTGACTGCATTATCTGTCTCTATCTTGATATGACTATACTTAATGGCCAAGTATATCTTGTTCGTTTCCCACCTCATTCAACTTTAATTCCGAACAACATGTGTACATTACATATGTGTCAATTGCCTCAGCTGAAAATAAGGTTATTACATAAAGTTTAGACCAGATGGCATCATTGTGGTGAAACATCCAATCACGTTCCTTAGTCGAGTGATAGCAAAGGTAATAGAATTATTATTTATGACAAACTATAATAAAATTAGCGTTGAATTAGGATTTTGGAGAATTTTGCACGAGACAACAATAAAAATCTGAAAAGGCTTCGAGTATACTACAAAGTGAGGAGTAAAAAAAAGGCAAAGTGCGAAACTTCCATATATTGAAACAGAAAACACATAAAACGAAACATACCTTTCAAAGCCCTCTGTATCTTCACTACACAATGCACCAAAGGGTTTCATAATCCAAACCACACATCATTTCGTGCCCAGCAAAAAAAAATTACATGATTAGGGTTTTTCGATTTGAAAAATTAACGTATTTACAAATTAACAAACATTACTTACCAATTGAAGAACTTCACAACAACGAACACTAACAGATCGCCAAAACAACCACGCTGCGATTGTGAGGGTTCCCCTAACACAATTAGAGTTCTCCTTCGGCTGAACACAATTAGAGTTCCACTAACACAGAATGGCTAGAAGATGAAGAACAAAGTTCGCCGAGGGAGAAGGTTCGCTGAGGGAGAAGAAGGTTCGCCGAGGGAGAATGACGGGTTGACGACAACGAGTGTGAATCAGAGAGGGAGAATGACGGTGACAGATGGTTGCAATGAGAAAATAGGGCTTGAGAGAAGGGGAAAAAGGGCTCGAGAAGGGGGACAAAGTGGCTCGAGGGAGAAAAGTGCGACAATGTTTCCAAAAGCAGATTGTATATTACTTATTTTTTATTTTTTATTAATTACATACGGATATTACAGAGGGATAATCCGTATATAAAACTTTCCCAATTACATACAGAAAATCCGTATGTAATGCCATAGTCAACATCCGTACAAAAAATCCGTATGTAGCATTGCCATTATATACGGATTTTTATCCGTATATAAAAATTCGTATATAATCACCATTTTTCTTGTAGTGTACGTCCAGTTCTCCTCTAAGATAACATAAAGGGTTTCACTAGATTTTCAATGAAGTACATGTGAGTATTCTTATCATTCTTAGTTACACTAGTCAAGCTCAATAACCCTCATCATTTTGACTAGTACCGAGGATCGCCCATTCTTGGTTGCGCAGTATTATTCACCACTCCTAGTATCCCTAGACATTTTTTTGTCCTCTAAATACATTGTCCAATTGAGTTTGACCAACTCTTGGTTGTCATTGTCAACCCAGTAACCCCGTTACTATGACCTTGATTGAGTTTCACTCACTCATAGTTATGCAGTATTTTTCACCACTCTCGGTATCCCTAGACGCTCTCAATATCCTCTAGATACACTGTTTAGTTTACTTTAACCCACTCTTGGTTGTCGTTGCCAACCCAGTAACCCCCGTTATTGTGACCTTGACTGAGTTTTACCCACTTTTGGTCGTGCAATATTCTTCACAACTCTTGGTATCCCTAGACACTCTCGGTATCCTTCAGATACACTGTGTAGTTGAATTTAACCCACTCCTGGTTATCGCTGTCAACCCTATAACCACTTTACTGTGACCTTGACTGAGTTTCACACTCCTAGTTGTATAGTATTCTTCACCACTTCAGTATCCTTAAACACTCCTGGTATCCTCCAAATACACTGTCTAGTTGAGTTTAACCCACTCTTGATTTCCACTAAACATACCTGTCTAGCTACCGTTTCACTCCACCAAGATAAAGATAAAAGTTTCACCCACTCCTGGTTCCACTAGACACATCTGTCTAACTACTGTTTAACTCCTCAAAGTTAAACGTAAAGTGTTTTAATTCTCTTCATAATTTAAAATCAAAAGATTGGTTACAAGTCGTTAAACGATAACTCTCAAAAAGAGGATGTGTTCAATACAAATCAATCTAATAGACTCACTTAATATTTTCTCTCTTCTCTTTTCTTACAAATGTAAGCTTATACATCCATGAAACTCGAGAGTAACTCTTATTTCCTTTAGGTGTTTCTCTCTCTCCCTCTCTTTTCTTTCTTTAGAGGATTTATATCTAAATGGTTCAGAGAGAATTCTTGATCTTCCATAAGGATGATTTTTCTTTTTATTCCTTAAGTATTCATCCTCACTCTCTTTCTTCTTTAGAGATATTCTATTTATACACCTTTTGACAATATAGTCGATAAACGATGTTTGTCCTTGAGATTTGGTAATAGTATAGTTGTTGGACGAAGCTTGTCCTCTAGATTTGGCTCTTCATAGCTTTTATCATAGGTGGAAGTCGTAGGTTGATATCTTCTTGTCAGAGAAAACTTACTTTCTCAGTACTTTATCAAAAGTAGACCAGGTTATTTCTTTGGCATGACTTTTGATGAAAAGATCGTTCTACAAATGTCTTCTTGTCTCTAACGTCCATTTCTGACTTGCTTATGATGGAGCAGATAAATGCTTGTAATAGACAATCTGTATGAACTAGAGTAGATATGCATGTAGCAAATATGTCATTTTTCTTATTAACTTTGTTGTTTTTAAACGTTGAGCATTTAATGGTATTCAATGCTTGTTTAGAACAACAAAGTTTTTCACATCTCTTACTGTTCTGGTAGGATTTGATTGTTTGAGCTTTTTAGTGAAGATACCAAATGTTTCATGCGAGTTTCATTGTTGGATGAAAGTATGTTTGGCACATGGTATCATTTAGCCTATGAGAGGCCTTTCCTAATTAGTGCTTATGTAGTAGATACTCGTTGAGTTCAAGAGCACATTTAGTAACATGTCTTTTATCATGTGTTTTTGGAGTAAGGTTTGTCCTTTTGGTGTGTATACCAAAATCATCATTTTATGGTAAGAGTTCGTTTAGCTTATGTGATCGCTTTAAGTTTTTCTAACATATATGTTTAGCATAGTGTTTTCTAACATAAGTTTTTAGAATATCATTTGAGACTTTTCAACGTGCTTTCCAAATGCATTGTTTAACAATTTTATCCATCAAGACACATTTAGAGTTTGTTTGATCATTATCTTTTTTCTATTTATTAATATAGTTAAATAAAGTAATTATTTAAAAATATCAAATACAATGTCTAAAGATATATTTTTTTCAAATTATCTTCTATCATAAACATTTATCAATTATCAAAGCTTTTTTTTTTTTGTAGAAAAATAGAGAAAACCACAAGGTCTAGTTTTTGTTTCCCATTCCTTCTTCTTGGCTTAACAAAATTTCTCCACTTTTTCATGCTTTTCTAGTTTTCTTTATGCAGTGCTTGGCTTGATTTCTTGTAGTTTTGATTATTTGAAATTCTTGAATTTATCTTTAAGGTTTTATAAAATTTTAATCATTTTATTTTCATACCTATATGAGCTCAACTTAACTACAACTACACTAACACATCTTAAAATATACAAAGAACATTTATACAACTAATTATAGTAAATCCTAATTAAAACAATATTTTAAAACAAAAATCAATTAAAAATCTAAAATTAATGGTTAAATGAGGAGATATATATATATATATATATATATATATATATATATATATATATATATATATATATATATATATATATACTTATCAATTATCAACATTAATATTTTTAAAATTTTTGATAATTATTTGATATTTAAGTAATATTTTTAGTTTAATACTAATTAAAATACTTTATCTAAATAAAAAAAATTAAAATTCACTATATTTAAATTTTTTCATTCAAATCATTCATTTAAGAAATAAGGTAATTTAGAATTTTATTAATTAAAAAGTACAAAATAAAGATGGAATACACACTTTTTGCAGATGACCTAAGATGACCTAACATTACGTATGCATCATGTAATGTTCAACCAAAATATCAGCTTGTAGATTTTATCGGTCAATATTCCAGATTGGTGTTCAATTTGCGTGGAAGCATGCACTGTTATCTTCAACATCCTTATGATAATAAAAAAGCATTCATTTACGAAGTTGCCACTTAATTCTTATTGCTCTTAGATTTTTTTTTCTTCCAAAAATAATGTACCTCTTAGTTTCAACACTCAATCAAATTTTGAGTAAGACTTTTTTTTTTTATATATATATATATAGAAGATATATTCAACATAAAATTTTTTGTTTATAATTCTTTGTTTCTTTACTAAAAAAATGTGTAAAGGAAACTGTTTCAAAATATTTTTTAAGAACAAAATTGTGATGGAATAAACTTTAAAATGAACAATACTTTGTATAAATGTTGATTGATCTTAACAATGTCATTCGACAAACTTGAGATCGAAATATTGGTATTGACCATGGAGTTGATAACGAGGTTCTAAGATAATTGTTAGTCCATTAAACCCTTTATTAGAGATGAACCATCATTTCACCTAAACCTTAATTAAGAAGCTTATGTTCGGATACACTCAATAGTTTCACATCACTTTAAATATACTTTTCTCCTTTCACATTCTAAGTTATCTTTAAAAATAAAACTGTGATGAAATATATACTCATCCTAACGATTTCACTCATCTTACTTAAAATCAAAATAGAAAATTTAGAGTGAAACTTTGGAAAAAAATTTCAAATTGTTGTAATCATACCAAATTATAAATATAATGATTAAGACATAGGAATGAAATTTATACTTTTGCCTTCTGTTTGTCAGGTTTCTCTATAATTCGTAAGATATTTTCTATTTAAACTTTCATATTCTCATTTTCTGTAATAACCTAAAATAAGCCAAAAGGGGCTGATAAGGGTATTAAGTGGATAAACTAATTTTTTTTTTTTATAATTAAAACTTGTTAGCCACTTAATTTGGAAGCAAAGGAAAACATATCTGGTACATAGCTCAGAAGCCACTTCTCTCTCTAACGTTTCCTTCTTCAATTTTCTCCATCTTCTCTCTAGGTCCCTTCTTTACTGAACCACCCATTTCACAGTATGAGGAAGCTTAAGACATCCTGACACTGTGAACTCCAACTTCAACCGATCGATTTTCTCATTTCCAGTTGGTAAGTGAAAAACCCCCTTCTATGTCATTTTAGGGTTGGGAAAGTGCACTGATTATGTTGCATGCAACCAGTTATGCGTTTCCCATGTCAATTTGGCTTTACTCTTGTTCTAAAAATTTTTATTCTATTACCAAATGGTGATCTATGGGTATTGGTAGGGTTTCCTAAGCTGCGAGCTACTGTTGGCCATCCTATGAGCTTGGCTGTGAGATTTCAAGGTAAGGGAAGCTAAACTCTTTCATTTTGTGTGTATTGATCTGTGCATGAATTGAATGTATGTTTAGAAACATGAACTGTATGTCTGGGAGATTTGTTATGTACTAATGTGATTGATAAATGTAATTTGGAAGTATTGATTGGGAACCAAGGTGTGTGTTTTCTGGTCTGTGAATTTTGTACTGGTGTATGTATGAAATAGAAACTGATATGAAAATATGATGTGGGAATTAAGTGTTGGAAGTTGTGAGTTCAAGATATGCAGTTTAATAGGAGAACAGTTTAGTTAAGTATAATGGTAGAGTCAAACATTTAGGGAACTAGGTTAATGATTTCTAGAGTTAGAGGTTAGAGTCTGGTGTAGGTTATTAGAGTCTCTTAGTTAAGGAATTTAGAATTTAGTAGAAACCTCAAAATAACCAGGAACGGCTTCCAAATTGTAAATTCGAAATTGAACCTCTAACCAATTAAAATTGAAGCCTTAGATCATAACTTGATGTCTAACCACTAGGGATTAATGTTAGGAGAGTTTGTAAACCCCTAGACAAGTTTAGTTTCACTCATACTTCGAATTGGGAGTGTTAGAAACTCATCCAAATGTCTGAGATGCACTAAAATCAAAGGTTAGGGTCTGGTCTAGGTTATTAGAGTCTCTTAATTAAGGAATTTAGAATTTAGTAGAAACCTCAAAATAACCAGGAACGACTTCCAAATGGTAAATTCGAAATTGAACCTCTAACCAATTAAAATTGAAGCCTTAGATCATAACTTGATGTCTAACCACTAGGGATTAATGTTAGGAGAGTTTGTAAACCCCTAGACAAGTTTAATTTCACTCATACTTCGAATTGGGAGTGTTAGAAACTCATCCAAGTGTCTCAGATGCACTAAAATCAGGTTGCTGTAAAAAACTAATCAGAATAATCAATTCTCTCACTTTATAATCGATTATTCGAGTCAGAACGTCATATTTTCTTCTAGGTTCTAGTAAATAATTGATTATTACATATAATAATCGGTTATTGTCGTCGAAGAATCATCTAGGACAGTTTTGGGTGGTTTTCGGGGTTTCGGGTATCATTTTTGAACGCTCTTTAGGTTGTTCTGGGGGTTTTTGACCTTTCTGGAGTCATTGGTGAGGGTCTCCAAGTTGTTTGAATTACTTAAGTATTGGTAATTAAAGGTTATAAAGAAATTTGTCCTAATGAGTGATGTTTCTGCAAAAGTATGTAATGTCTGAGTATGTATGAGTTGTTTTTATGACATAACTAAAGAATGATTGTGTTCCATGTGATGTGATATGAGAAGTTAAATTGTATCTCTCGGTGAGATTATGGTAGTGTTTAGAATGAATATAGGAAGCTCAATCTTGGGGTTATCCTAACACTCTAATGACTCTTTCAATGTCACTTAGAGAAGAATTAGTCATGTGGTGAGAGTAGTAGGAAGTCCTAGTCTTGGGTGCTTCCAGTATGGCCCAAGATGAGTGATAACGAACTTACACTTGTGTGTGTGGTAGAGTGGAACCCATAGCAATGGCTTTGTAAAGCAGTAGAGGCTACCACAAGTGCACAACCCGCCATAGCTCGATATTCATTCTAAGTCCAGACGAGTCTTGTCTAGTTTGTGATTTGCTATATCGTGTTAATTACTTGCTTGTATGAATGCTATTGGATCTGTTAGGTTCGATTGAAACAATATGTATGCTTTTTGAGAATCTAGCTTACCCTTGCATGTTTGTTGTGTGTTTTGTATGTTTGTCTTCTTTTTGTTGCAATGATCATCCAAATTGGATATGAGCAGAGACATATGATGTTCCATTGGAGCAAGCCCTTGAGAACGAGGACACTGCACCTAGTTCATAGGACATCTTTTATTTATCTCATTCATTTTGAAGAACTTTCTTGTAGATCAGCTTAATACTTATAGATCTTTTAAAGTATTTTAATTATCTCTTATTTTGAAATACTTTATAAGAGGAGAATTTTAAATTTAGAATTTATTTTGAGATGACTGTAAATTCTAAATCTCTATTTACATCCTCTTAACTGTTCTCTAATAATGTTGCCATTCTATGTTATATAGTTTTTATATAATTATGGGAGGTCACATTTTCCTATCTATTTTCTTTTATATTTTGGGTGGATATGAAATTCAAATAGATTTAGAAGTTTAGAAATTAATAAAAATAAGAAATCACTTAAATTTTAAATAAATAAATAAATAAAGTTAATTAACTCATGGTGGTAGACCAACATTATTACGTCTAACACAAGCTAGTATGAGTTATAGTCTATTAAACGATTTTATTTTAATTAAGAAATAATATTGATATCAATCTAATTTTCTTTTAGAAGATAAATATTATTAGTTTAGGTTTTGGTGCTTAGCGTTTTTAAATATATAACTTTTATAGTTGAGATTCTTAATTGTAAAGTGTTGATTCACATATTAATTTTTAAACGTCAGAAGTTGCTACATTATAGTAGTGGAGACATATATTTTTATTTTGACTAATGAACTCATTATTGAGTTGGATAATTGTTATTTTTGTTTAGGTTATTGATAGAAACGTTGTTTCCGTTTCTTGTTTCGACTAAAACTTTTTTTCTTTCATAATAAAGAACAAAACCTGTTAATTTATTTGAATTCTGTTCTTTTATGTCAGTACTCAAATGATTAACATGTTTTTCTTCTTGTTTTGGATAAGGGTGCGTTGATCTCAAATACCAGCAAATGCACTAGTCCAACCATAGTAAATAAGTGTTGAATTCACGTATATTTATTTAGATTTACCAATAACTATTAATGTACTTAAATTTAGAATAAATCACCATGTAATGATGATTGTAATGTTTATCGTGAAATTGAAATAGAAATTGAATGAAATTAATGAGAATGAGTGTGTAGGGATTCAACTTCAATACTTTGTTTTTACTCTATTATTTTATTACTTATCAAAGAATCATTCAATGTTCATCGAATTATTCTAAGATAATTCTAGACTCATTTTTGCAGTCTAGAATATAAAGAGTTTAAATTTAAAAAGATTCATTCATTCTTGATCCAACAAATTTTTTCACTAAGAAAGTGACTCTATAACTAGCTAAAGAATATTAATATATTTTTAGCATTTAACAGCACTAGATGATTTGATTGGATCTTTAATTTAAAAGCTTAATACCGCTTTTAGTCCCATGTTTGGGGGGTTGTGTTTAATGTGGTTCTATCTTTTTTTTTTCGTAGCAATAGATCCCACCTTTTGAAAAGATCGTTCAATTGACTCCTTTTTCCTTACGGCGTCAAATTTCTAACGGTGTTCACTCTTACGTGGCACGGTAAATAATTTATCGTATTAATTTTGAATTTTTAAAAAAAAATTGCTTACACACATCAGCTTCATCTTCCACTTGCGCAGCCGTCTCCTTCTTCCTCCTCCTTTCCCTCTCCTTCTTCCTCCCCTTTTCCTCTCCATTCTTAATGTTGTTTATTCTTAGCAATCTTTTTCACTCGGTCATAATTATATGAACCCTAGAATCATATATATGTTATCTGAAACCCTATAATCATATATATGAACCCTAGAACCATTGGCAAAGCAAGAGAAAAGGAAAAGAAGAGAACAGGGAAAAGGATAAATGGCCAAAACTGAAGAGACTAACATAGAGTGAGTCACACAAGAGGGAAAAAAAACCAATTTCTGATTTGATCCCTTCAGAATCTCGCAGATCTGAGATTACCGCTGACAAAATCCGATTCGCCGGAACCCAACTCTACCGTGGGTCAGTTTCTTAGGTGTCACTACACTATCACTAGTATTATTCCCTTAATAGAGCTTTTCTTTCGCTTCAAATTCGAGGTAAAGTTTGGATTTTTGTTGCAGCCCTCGTTTTGTTTCGTCGTTTTAGAAATGGGTTTCAGATTTAAAAAAGTTTGGATTTTTGTTGCAGCCCTCACCTAGACCCAGCAAACCAGAACTTCCCCCATTAAACTCAAAAGTGCAAGCTGGTCCATTAGATTCCTTTTCACTAATGGCTTTTTCCAATGCAAGCATCAAGCGTGAAGCCCAAATTGTGGTGAGTGTTCTCGGAATGACTTGAAACCATCTATGAAGATCACTAACAGTAAGAGAATGCCCAACCAAGTATTGTATGCAGCGACACAAAGGAGTTCCATCCCACCTTATTTGCCAATTTAAGCCAACGTCTATAGTGAAAATTTTTTCTACTGTTCTTAACAGTACTCCTAACAGACCAGCCATTGAGCACATTGCTCTGTTTCTGGTGCACGCCCTTACCATTCGACACCGCCCATTGTTGCAAGAAGTGAATCTACTATTAAGAAAGGCACACTGTCCATTTCTTCACCATTACCAAAAATTTCTACTCCGCTTGCAATATTCTTCAGTTTCTCCATACCTTCAGGTTTCCCCATTATAGCAGAATCAATTAAATGAAATAATTCTGCAGACAAATAGAAGCCATCTATGTCGTCAGGAACCCTAACCCCCAACTTCCTTTTACACTTTCACAATTTTAAGTTAGCTGATGTACCAATTTTAATCACAGTGCCACGCAATCACATTACCTTGCCACGTTGCTAATGTTTATCCAGGGGGGCACCAGCATCGTTAGAAATTTGACGTCGTGAGGCAAAAGGAGTCAATTGAACGATTTTTTCAAAAGGTGGGATCTATTGCTACGAAAAAAAAAAGGTAGGACCACATTGAACACAACCCCCCAAACATTGGACCAAAAGCGGTATTAAGCCTAATTTAAACTAGTTTTCACTCAATTCAAGTTAATGAGAGAAGATGAGTAATTAGTTTAAAAAGACATTAAACATAAATCAAATTACTAACATACCAGAATACAACATTTGAATAATTAGAAAACAAAATAAAGAATCTAGAGCAATTACATCCAATCCCAATATGAAAGAATTAAAAAACTCATGATGAATCTAACATTGAAAACTACGGGTTGTTGTTCCTCCCTATTATGTCTTTTACAAAAGCATGATAATATTACAAGAAAATGCTCAAAGAAGACCTAGAGAAAAACTAAAATCTGGATATCAATAACAAAGTCATGCTATGATTTTATAAACTTTTGAGGATTGGCTTCAACTCTAAACATGGTTATTAACACTTGAGGTTTCCCTCCATAGTGAGTTTCCTTCTAGCTCAAGCCCCCTCTGAGGTGGTTAACTTTGGAAGTTTCATCCTTAGGTGAGTTTTCTCCATGATTCAACTTCTAATTATGGTGCTCAAAGTTTATTTGTTTGGAAGTTTTCTTCGTGTGGCTTAAGCACCAATATCATTGCTTAGGTAAGGCCAAATTTGGATTATGATCTAACCACCTTTTAGCATTCAACTCAGTTTTGGAGCTCAAACTTCCATTCTTCAATTCTTGCATAAAGTGCTCCAATTCACATAAAATATATTAGATTTTCACATATTTGATTCTTTATACCTCATTCTATAATTTCTAACTTAAATGGGATTGATTCATTAAAGATTAAGTTAATCTCATTTAGTTTAAATGTCAAAACTATGTATAAAATCAAATAAAATAGATATTTATTAGACTGTTTAAAATATAAC
This sequence comes from Vigna radiata var. radiata, assembly GCF_000741045.1. Lineage (NCBI taxonomy): Eukaryota > Viridiplantae > Streptophyta > Magnoliopsida > Fabales > Fabaceae > Vigna > Vigna radiata. The sequence continues at coordinate 617,139 of NW_014543115.1, read as the reverse complement.
CTATTAAAAAAATTAAAAAATTGACCTAAAAAGACTGAAATAGGATTTAGGGATTTAGAAAAGGGATATAGAGTAGTATATATAGTTTTCATAAGATGAAGTTTAATTATTTTATTATTAAAATGTTGAATTTTCTAATAATTGAGTTTCATTTTATAATTGTAATTGAAATCATGGTAAGTTCACTTTTGCTTTATTTTTAGAAGCATTTTATGTGTCTCATATATGCTCAAAGTGAATCTTTATTGAATTGTGATCTTAATAATATGTTTATTTCTTAGTATTACATTTAGTTGGTATGTAAGGATAAATCTTAGTTGGTGTGTAAGGGGGCTTTCCCTACTCCCATCCCGTAAATATTTTTTCACACATATATGAGTATTCAAAAAATTATTTTTCTTTGAGAGATAAAACTTAAATAGTTATTAAATTTGAAAACATGAAGAAAGATGATATTATTTATCATGAATTTTTTACTTACTTGCTCACTTGCTATTATTTAACAATTTTGTTACTAAATTACCAATATCATATTCAAGACAAAACTAGTTTAAAATTTCAACTTCACTATTTTATGCTTTTAACCATTTAAATTTAAAGAATTTCTTAAACATATTTGGCAAGAATATGAAGTATATTTTACTTGAACTAAAATATATTTTTTAATGTATTATCAAAACAAGATTTGAAAATGAAATGGGAGATAAGTTTCATGCATATTATGATTATTTACATTGAATTTAAGTTTTGATTTAATTATTGATAGATTCAATAATTTGATAGAATATGAAACAATCAATTAGATATATTTGATTTCTTTTATAGTTATAATTATATTAAAATACATATTTTTGTAGAGTTGAATAGTAAATATTTCAACTCCAAACACTTCTAAGACTGCTTGGATTTAGAGTTTTTGTACAGCATATTAAACTTTATAAGAATAATACATATTTATTTTGGTTGTATTAGTGACTGATAATATATATAAATTTGAGAATATTATTTTGGTAAACTCAAAATTAGTGGTCAAGATCCACTACTGATGATGAGTAATGAATTCATTGGGTGAATCTATCTTCAAATGTTAATTTACCTAATTGAAGTGATTTGTTAAATTGATGTTTGATTTGCAATTTTTATATGTTTATATTGATTTTATCTATGAATTGAATTGTGTGACCTGATTGAACTTGTACGATGTTATTTGATAAGTAAAATAATGCATATGTCTCAATTGAAAACGAGTGAAAAGCTTAGGCAAGTTTGTCCGAGGTACACTGTTAGCATAACTGATCTGCATAATTATGTAGACTTAATAGGTAAGCATATGACTCCTTGAGCGAGAGTGCATAAATTGCAACGTTTGGATTTCCTAGGTGAGTAATTCCTTGTTGGGCGAACTTATTAAAAGTAGTCCCATGAGGTACACTCGTTGAGCGAGTCAAAGCTTGGTTGGGCAAGCCAGAGAATGTTGAAAATCCAAGAGCGAGGTGCGTGCGTACTTACCTTACTTAGCAAATTTCTAAGGAATTTAGTCCTATTACTCTCTCACTAAGGGAGCATATATGTCACTGAGCGAGAAGTTTTTGTGAAAAGTCAAAGAGAATCAGAGTAGTGTTCTCATTAAGTGAGTACTGTGGTCGTTAGGCGAGTCTCCTCCCATATGATACTCGTCGAGTGAGACATGACTTCCTTGAGCGAGAACTTATTGATCTGTTATGGTATAATTAATTTAAATATAGTATATTTTGTTATGATTGATATGAAATATATGGAATGAGGAAGTAATGGTTCTTAGGTTGGGAACTATAGCATAATTGTATTGTATGTAGTGTATTGATGACAAAGATTGAAATACAAAAATCGAAATAAGATCATTGTGACTGTGTTAGCAATGATGGATCTTTTAAGAGACATGGTGTGCATGCCCTTCGACAATGGAAGCTATGCATGACCTTGAGGATAACCATTTATGTTTGCTCATAAGTTGATTTTGGAATGTGTGAGTGTGTTGAGACCTTGTGAAAACTTATGCCTGTGTTTGTACTCATGTTTATATGCTGAGAATGTTGTTATTGTTTTTACTACAATTAATGATTGTGGCAAAGTGTATAACAACTTTTGGAAACCAAAGAACATAACCGGGTGAGATTTTTTCCCTCAAAGTTTACATTTATTGAGTGATACCACTTTTGTCTTATAATTAACTTTACTTGAATTTGATTGTTAGTTGTTTGGTGATTGAATATTTATGCCCACATTTTACATTTAATTTCAAAATTTTAGTGAGATTATTGCTCTTAAGTGATTGCTTTAAAGTGAATTTGTGATGATTGGATTTATTGGGTTTGGAAATTAAAGAGATGTAAAAAATGATTTTAGAGCATAAATTATTCTTGGATATTATAATATTTGTTGATGCAGCTGAAATTAGAGTTTAATTGATTTAAAGTATGAAAATAAGTTGCCTAAATTGCAAAATAGGCTCAAAATCAGGTTTTGTTTGGAAAAGAATATACAGATGGGCCAAACATTGTTCTTCACTTACATGTTTACATATAACAAGGCCATTTTTCTTTCCTACCTTTCATCATTATTTGACCTAAAAGCCAACTTGTTTTTCTAGCCTAAAACCTTTATGCAACCCTTGAGAATTAAAAACACATTATCTTCATCTTTGAGCCCTTGAGCCTTGTGGGAATGATTGGCAACCTCACCTTAAGTGAAGAGAGAAAACATATCATGGTAATTAATATGATTCAAGTGTTGGGGAAGTCATCAAATAGAGGAAGCATGTTAAGCCCCTGGCAAGTGTACCAGATCGCTATCAAGTAATATAAACGGGTAAGTCCGAGTATCGTTATCCCAAAGGACTCTTAGGCTTGAAATTTCATGTAAAATGATTACATAAGACTTGAGAAAGAATTGAATTTAGGTGTTTAATGCAATGAACAAAAATAAACATGCAAATGCAGGTGAATCAATTGGCAAGGAAAAGATATGGATGAATGGAGTTGTTGGGGTTTACAATTTCATATTATCCACCTTCTTATATCTACTTTTCTTATTTAATTCGCTTTATTATCATATTGTCATGCAAACTTTCTTTGCCTACCCTAAACCCGTTCTCTCGGCGAAAAGAGCCTACTACCAATTACTAGTTTACTATCTCTAGTCTCCCTGAGTAATTAGCAATGCATTAATCACAAAAGCAAAATACAATTGATCATCCTACCCCTATCTCTAGGCAGTATTGCTTAATCAAGGAATTCCCTATCAGTTCATGACTTCCCCGTATGTCTCCGTATCGACAAAGGAAAATATCTCTTACCGAATGAGTTAAACGATAAAAGCATTAAGCATAGATAAGAAACCCAAAAATTGATAATATAAGCATATGCAAGCATATGAATAAAATAAGAATTTCAATATAAGAGAGTTTCAAAAGATTACATTGTTCCCCAACAACAAAGGGTTTAGTTCACCATAGACATGGTGAAACTAGATGGAATTAAATGAAAGAATGGAAGAGTAAACCCTAAATTTGGTAAGTTAGAGCCTAAGCATCCAAGGAACCGCCTCCAAGGAGTGTAGAACTGCTCTAAACGTTTCTGCCTACCAAAAGATTACTTTGAGAATCGCACTGGGGCTATTTATAAAGCATAAAAGTAATAGAACCGCTCAACGCCTAATTTGGCCGCTCAGCGGTTTGCCTCCTAATCGCAAAATCGCTTAGCGGTCCAATCTACCGCTCAGCATGGCCCTCTTAATCGCAGGACGCTCAGCGGTGCCGCTCAAGCGAGAAGCAGTGGCTTCACCCACGAAACTGGCGCTCAACGCTGGAATTGGCGCTGAGCAGTGCACTTGACTCTTCTTTTCTTCCTTTTTCTCCTTCTTTCTTGAGTCAAAGTCCTCCCTGCTTCACTACCATACAATTATTCTCAACCCAACTCAAGGTAACTAATTTCAAAGCGAGGGTTTTCGTCTTGTTTAAGGCCAAGGTTCAAAAAGGGTAGAACATATGATTTTAATCAATTTGGGCGAAAATTTGGCTAAGTAAGGGCTTCCAAAAATGGCCTTCATCATATGACATAAGCATGTAATTCAATCAATTATCAAGACTCAGGCAATATCATTGATGCTTCCATATGAACAACACATATATCAATGAATACTCTAGAGCTCAAAACCTCACACATGATGCTTTCTCACACATCATTCATACACCCTGCTTAGCATCATAACCACAATCATAAATCATCACACATATGTTCACTTAGCTAGTGAATCATTCACTTGTATATCAGCATGCGATACAATCTCAATCATCATCCACATCCAATCATCATCAAATAACTCATCATGCAATATCATCAAGTCAAACCATAGTCAGAAATAGTGTTCAAGCCAAGCATAGATACCTACAATAAAATTCAACCTATTCTGAAAAATTCAAAGTACAAAAGAAAAAATAAAAACCCCTGTCCTAAGCACTGGCATCCATCAGTAGATGCCCTCTCAACTCATGTCCTCATCTGAGTCATCCTCATCTCCAGCTTCTGCATCCTCAAAATCATCCTCCTGATCATCCTCATTCATGCCTGGTGCTATTGCTGCTCCAGACCCGCTACCCTGTGCCTGCTCCTGAGGCCAAGCCATATCACTATGGAACTCATCCATAGTCCACCTGTGCACTGGTGGTGTGTTGTATAGCCCCACTATGATCTCTGTAGCAGCTATCTGCCCCCTGCGGAGAGACTCTAATCTAGCCTCCATCATGGACATATACATGTCCCTCATCTGGAACGACTCGACATGCTGTGCAGGTGCATCCTCCTGCTGGGCTGCTCCTCTCCTAGGACGTCTCCTAGGTACTGCTCAAGTTGGTTCATCTCCTCCACAGAACTGACGATAGTGGGAGGCATCTATGGCCATCCTAGGCCTCTCATATGGTGGAACAACAGTGTCCACCCCAGCCTGCTGGCACAAGTAAGTAATTAGGGACGGATGTCCCAACGGTGTCCTACTACTGAAAGTGGTAGCGTAGCTCTGAATCTCGTTGGCGATGACCTCACCAACATTTACATCCATCTGCCTCAACATGCAGTAGATGAAGATCATCCTGTTCATGGTAATGTCGGAAACATGAGAGCACAACTGAATGTTGGCATGAGTGAATGGCATCTAATACTTTGCCAGGGGAGTCAAATTTGCCCTCTTGATGTTGACGTCAATTCGGGTAAGTCCGAGTATCGTTTTCCCAAAGGACTCTTAGGCCTTAACTTTCATGTATCCTAATCGCGTAAGACTTGAGAAAAGAGAATTAATTTGGTGGTTATATGCAAAGAACAAAAATAAACATGCAATGCAATTGATTTAGTTGGTTTTGAGAAACTATGGATGAATGGTGTTGTTGGGGTTTACAATTTCATCTTATCCACTCTCATATATCTACTCTTCTTATTTAATTCACTTATTTATCTAATTGCCATGCATACTTTCTTAATTACCCTTAACCCAATCCCTTGGTGAAAAGAGCCTATTACTAATTACCGGTTTGCTATCCCTAGCCTCCCTTAGTAACCAATAATGCAATGCGATCTGAAGCAAATACAATTGGCCGTCCTACCCCTATCCCTAGGCGATATTGGCATAATCAAGGAATTTCCCACCAGTTCATGACATTACCGTACGTCCCTATATCGATAAAGACAAACATCTTTTACTGAATGAGTTAAACAATAAAAGCATTAAGCGCAGATGAGAACCCAACAATTGATAAACAAGTATATGACAAGCATATGAAATAAATAAGAATTTCAATATATGAGAGTTTCAAAAGATTACATTGTTCCCCAACAACAAAGGGTTTAGTTCACCATTATCATGGTGAAACTAGATGAAATAAAAAGAACTGAAGAAATAACCCTAAACTTGGTTGAATGGAGCCTAAGCATCCAAGGAACCTCCTCCCAGGTGTGTGGAATAGCTCTGGACGTTCTCTCTGCCAAAAGAATCCTCTTCTAATTCGTACTGGGGCTATATATAAGCCCAAAAAGATAACAGATAGATTACATAAAGATTTACAAAATCTAACTAAAAAAACAGACAACCATCCAGGTGCCTAATTTGACCGCTCAATGGTTTGCCTCTTGTCGCTCTGACCGCTCAGCGATCAGTTTTGCCGTTGAGCGGTTTCCCTCTAATCGCTCTGAGCGCTCAGTAGACCATTCTGGCGCTCAACGGCTTGTTTGACCCTTCTTTTCATCAGTCTAAGTCCACCTTACTTCACTTCCATCTTTATCTCATCTAAAAACCCTGGAAAACAATGCAAAATAAGCATAATATCTCTAAAACCAACTTTTGACTCTCAAAAGACTCAACTAAGTGTTTTACTTGATTTAAAGTTCATTCTAAGCCACAAAGGGTGTGTTTTACTATCAAATTTAAGTATGAAAATAACGGTTTTCAGACCGTTATCACAACCCTAAACTTAGAACTTTGCTTGTCCTCAAGCAAACAAGACAAAACTTGGCTTTCCACTTCTTCATCAAATAATTCACACTTTCAAAACTCCTTTTTCTCATGAGAAGTTATTATACAATTCAGATTCTAGTGGAATCCTACAAAGATGCATGCATGCTTTCAATCCAGTTTAATTCACATATTCAATCTTTTTCCAACAGATGTTTCATTCATGAATGATTAATCAACTAAACATAAATATAAACATGGATTTAACAATTCTCACCAAGCAAGTATTTCACTCAATCACTCAAGTGTTTAGGAGGTCACTTTACTCTCTACTGTTCACATGTCACATAAAACAATATTGTCATTCATCTAAAACAATCAACATCTTCACATGCACATGTCATCACAAGGACTTTTTCCAAGGCTTGTATTGTGGCTGGGCTAACAAGAAAAATTGGTTTTTCTGGAATACAAAATCCTCGAGTTAAGAGAGTTTAAATCATTCAAAGTTCAAGCACACTCTCTTTTTAACCAATCTCACTCATTCCCAACTTTTCCCTTTTTTTCATTTTACATTGAGTTCTTTTTAACATGCTTAAACTTTTTTCTTCTTTTCTTTTCTCTTCACATGCATTTTTCTTTTTCATCTTTTGAACTCAATGCTTTCCTTTTTCTTTTGCCTTTCACTTTCCTCACACAACCCCAAACTTGAACCTTTTCAACACATATAATTATTCTCAACCCTAACTCAAGGTAAATCAATTCAAACAAGGGTTTTCGTACTGTTTAAGGTCAAGGTTCAAAAAGGGTATATCATTTAAAATTCTTTGGGTGAAAATTTGGCCAAGTAAGGGCTTTCCAAGCATGGCCTTGATCATATGACATACACATGCAATTCAATCAATTATCAAGATTAAGTCAATACCATTCATGATTCTCTATAAACAGTGCACACAGCAATAAAATTCAGAAGCTCAATACCTCACATAATCATGCTTTCTCACTTCTCACATGAATCATGCTTAGCATCAATATCACAATCATGAATCACTTACTCATCTGTTCACATAACTAGTGAACCATCAACCTGGATATCAACATTCACACATTCTCAATCATCATCCACAATCAATCATCACTAGCAAACAACTCGTCATGCAATAAATTGGAACCATTATCCGAATAAGTGTACAAGCCAAGCATAGACTCAAACACAAATTCAACCTATACTACTAATTCAAAATACAAAGAAAAAGAAAAAGAAAAATCCCTGTCAGTGCTTGGCATCCATCAGTAGATGCCATCAACGCAGATCCTCATCTGATTCATCATCATCCTCACCCTCCTGGGCATCCTCAAAATCTTCATCATCCTCCTGGTCATCATCTTGTCCTCCTGAAGTTCCAGCAGCTCCGGACCCACTACCATGTGCCTGTCCACGAGGCCAAGCCATCACACTACGGAACTCATCCATAGTCCACCTGTGCACTGGTGGCTGGTCATAAAGTCCTATGATCATCTCGGCAGTGGCCTCCTGCCCTCTGTAAATAGACTCCATCCTCGCCTCCATCCTCGCCTTCATCATAGACATCTACATGTCTCTCATCTGGAATGGCTCAGGCTGCTCTGCTGGTGCATCTGCAAGCTCATCCTCCTGCGGCGCTGCTGCTCTCCTAGGACGTCTCCTAGGGACTGCTCCAGCTGGCTCGTCTCCTCTACAATACTGACGAAAATATGAGGCATTAATAGCACTCCTCGGCCTCTCGAAGGGTGGAACTAAAGTGTTCACTCCTGCCTGCTGGCACAAATAGGTGATCAGGGACGGATGTCCCAGTGGCATCCTGCTGCTCATGGTGTTGGCGCAACTCAAAATCTCACTGGTAATAATCTTCCCCACATTTACGTCCATCTACCTCAACATACAGTAGATGACCAAGATTCGATGCAAAGTAATGTCGGAAACATGAGAGCATGGCTGGATATTAGCATGTGTAAATGCCATCCAGTATTTGGCTAGGGGAGTTAAATATGCCCTAAGGATGTTCACAGGTGCTCCATTCGGGTTTCTCTGAAAATGCCTCCCAGGGAAGCACATCACTCTCTCAATCTCCTCATAATCCCTGGCCTCCCCCAGTATAGCAGCATACATGCACTGCTCTCCTCACCACTCAGTCCCCAGAAAAGCGTTGATGGTGTCAGGATCATAGCTGATCAAGTGTCCACGTACATAGCTCATGTACCTCCCTACAGACAATCCTCCTCTCGGCAAGGCATTAGCATAGAACTCCTTCACCAACTCAATACTGGCTGGTGCTGGATAAGTCGTCAGTCTCTCCCAACCTCCCTCTTAATCTTCAGACCAAACTCTGGAGCCAAGTCAGGAATGTACATGGCTTTTCTCTCCATCAGCAGTCGCCTCTCTTGGACTATAGCAAAATGTTCCTCATGCTTCCTTGAAAGGAACCTTGCAGAATAGAATCTTCTAGGTCTCTTTGGTTCCTTCCTCTTATTACCCATTGTTTTAACTCTTTTTGAGGTAGACATTCCTGCATAAATCAATTTCATCCAACAAAATTCATAGAAACATCATTAGAGGTTAGTGCATCATCAAATCATATAATTCCTGAAGCAAAACAGGGCTCCTCAACACACAAGCATCCAAAAATTTCAACTTTTAGGCAAAATAACTGCAGACCGCCCAAGCGGTTTGCCTCAAATCGCGCCACCGCCCAGCGCCAAAACATACCGTTCCGCGATGGCGGCTAGGGTTTTTCAAAATCCTTGCCTATTTGATCCTAATCTCCACTCTTTTGCTAAAATCATCAATCCAGACCAAAATCATGCATTTCAATCGGTTCAAACAATTTCTATTCTATCAATTCATGCATAGAAATCAAAAGCCCTAATTTATCATGTTCCTAAGCATGTTCATCAACAAATCCCAAATAGAAACCTTGAATAATGAATTTGCATACTTACTTATGTGAAGATTATGAATGCCTGCAGAAAAATTGCTTAATTGATGATGTATGTCCTCTCTAATGCAAGTCCCTCAACCAAAAACCCCAAACTTTGACAAAGTAATGGTGGAAAATTGATTTTTGGTGAGTGGGTGAATGAGAAAGTGAGGAAATCTCTCTAAAATGCTCTTGAAAGTGAAAGAAGTGTGTTAGGGCTTAGGGAGACCGATCAAGCGAAATGCAAAGAAGGGTTTCAAAGTGAAAACATGAAAAACCGCTCAGCTTTTAAGCAAAGCCAAGACCATCAGCGCCGCAACCGCTCAGCGGTAAAATGCACCGCTCTGCGGTCTGCGCCTGATTTCTGTTCTTTCTCTTTTGCTTTCTTTTGAGTAATCTTCCCTTCTAACACTTAATTTTATCCTTCGATTTTTCAAATATATACCTTTCCCCTCTCAGATGCAATCATTAACATGTAATGCACTTTACACAAGATTAAAAACAGAACAATCAACTGGGTTGCCTCCCAGGTAGCGCTTGTTTAACGTCACGAGCCTGACCCATACCTGTTTAGCACTCATTAGTAAGTGCTTCTCCTTCCAACACCCTTCAGTAGGTGTTCTTGCCTTGTATCCTTCAGTAGATACATAAAAGCTTTAGCATCCCTCAGTAGATGCTACCCAAAAAGTGTTCAAAAATTCAATAAAGTATATGTACAAAATCAAACACCCTAAAACTACAAATGTTTATACAAAGTGGGACTTAGATAAAATCAATTCATTCCATCCCGGTTGGGATCTTCATCAACCCAACTCATTAGTTGCTTTCTATCCACTTTTTTTATGGCTCTTTTGAATGGTTTCCTGATGTCCAGCTTGTCATCTTCTCGATTCTTAATAACAAGCCACTTCTTATACTTGAATCTTACTTGTGCTCCTATAGGAAGTGATGTATATTCAGTGTGGATAGTGCCTCCTTTGTCAACTTCCTCATCTTCAGGTACCTGCAAAACATTACAACTATTAGATTTAGTACCTATAGTTTTGTCCTTTAGTGCAGCTTCTCTTCTTGACTTCTTATGCCTGACCCTCTTTTTAATTCTAGTACTTTTCTCTTTAGAGCCAGTATAAAAGAGTACATTCTCTTTGTCTCTCATCATCATCCTTGCATCATGGACACTAATAGACATCTTGGATGTGGCCATGAAAGGTCTTCCAAGAATTATTGGAATTCTTTCTGCATCTTCCATGCTCATGATGATAAAATCAGCTAAGAATTCTAACTGCTCCACCCAAACAACTACATTTTCCACCATACCAAATGGTGTTTTAATTGAACCATCCGCCATTGTCATTGTGAGATTAGATGGCTTTAACGTTAGCCCTCCAATTTTCTTAAACAAACGCATGGGCATCATGTTAATGCTAGATCTAGAATCTGTCATTGCTTCTCCTATATAAACCTCATTAATCTTACATGCCAAATTCAAGCAACCAGGATCTTTTACTTTAAGCGGATAATTCCTTGGAGGTTGAATCTCAAATTCCTACTCATCATCATCTTCATCTAAATCTATCATATCTCCAAGATAAAATTTCATTCTTGTAGGAATCTGTTTGATAATTGAAGGCATAATAGTTATTTGATTATAAATTTCTTTGTTCTGCTCATTATGACTATCTCTTGCTTCCTCTTCTTCTTCTCCTCAACTACTGTTGCTACTCTCAATGGCTTCACCTTCCTCCTTTTGATCACTGTTTCCAATCTCTACAACTTCCTTTCAGCTCTTCCTTCATCACTTGTCACCACAACTTTGCATTCTTCTTTAGGGTTAACATTAGTATTAGCCCGGAACTCGTTCTTTTTAGTGGTTTCTACTCTTTTTGACAGCTGTCCAATTTGCATTTCCAATGACCAAACAGTAGCTTGATCACTGGTGCGATTTTGAATCATAGACTTTTATGAATTCATCAAATCTTCTACTCATATTTTGGACAACCTCTGTTAAATGTGAAACCTGCTGCCACATAGTTAAAGGTTGTTGCTGCCTGAAGCCACCTTGCTGCCCTGATGGGTTATTTTGCTGTTGGCCAATACTTGGATGATTCTTCCAACCTTGGCTAGGATTGCCTTGATTGAAATTTCGTTCTCTATACTAGTATTGGTTCCCCATATAGTTAGCTTCTTGCTACATCTCCTCAGGTATAGCACATTGACCATTAATATGGTCACCACCACAAAGATCACATAGTTGTTGTGCTTGAGAGACATTACGAAGCTCCTTTGGAAGTTGTGAAAGGATCTTTGTCAATGTATCTAGCTTTTGGGTCAAAAGATGATTTTGAGCTAGCATTGCATCATTTGCAGGTAAGTGCAAGACTCCTCTCTTTTGTGTTGGTACACCCCTTTCACCATACGCTTCTTGACCATTAGCTGCCATTCTCTCTATCATGTCATAGGCTTCATCCTCAGTCTTTTGTTTGATATCACCTCCAGTTGAGGCGTCCAACATCATCTTAGACTACATATTCAGTCCACCAAGGTAGGCAAGAACAATGGTTGTCTTGCCAAATCCCTGAACTGGTGTTTTCCTAAGTAGTCCTTTGAATCGCTCCCATGCTTGACTTAGAGTTTCTTCCATGCCTTGTTTAAATGATGAGATCTCCAGCCTTCCTTGAGTAACTTTAGACTGTGGAAAATATTTGTTCACAGATGTTCTAGCCACAACTTCCCAAGTTGTAAATGTTCCTTCAGGAAAGGAATTGAGCCACGTCTTAGCATTGCCTTCCAATGAGAACAAAAACAAGTTAAGCCTTACTCTTTCATCTAATACACCAACCATCTTCACTGTGTTGCATATTTCACTAAATGTTGTCAAATGGTCATAAGGATTCTCATTTGACCGGTCATGAAACTGTTTATTCTGCACCAGGTGTATAAGTGCTGGATTCATCACCATGTTGGTCGTTTGATCCGTAGGCATGACTATGCTGCTAAAATGGAAAGGGTCAATCGTATCTAATTGGTCTGCAAGAGTGCGTCTTGGAGGAGTTCTTTCAGCCATCTTCTCTGTTTCTCTATCTGGTGAAGGTGATAGTAATCTGTCAGGTGAAGGAAACAAATCCCTAGATGGGCGTCTGACTCTCCTTCTCCCTCTTGCTTCGCTTAAGCCTTCAAGAAGAGGTTGCGTATTTTTCTT
>NW_014543115.1:587146-603416 GCF_000741045.1 Vigna radiata var. radiata | reverse complement strand
GTCTAAATGAGCCGGGTTGAAATCTGACCCGCATATAAGTGGGTTGTATTTTTCAAACCCAACCCGACCCATCACGAGTTCGAACCGGGTTAGCCTATGGGTTGTAACTCATTTTGACGGCTCATATATATATATATATAGTGAGAGAGAGGAATAAAATAACATCATTATTATTTTCTCATCTTAAGTAATTTTTTAAATTTCAGTGTTAGTACTAGGAGATGGTTTTATTAGATTATATATTTTTAAGATAAAAAGTAAACTATCCAACTTAGTATATATTGACTAATTAATTTAAAAATAACAAGTAATGTTTTTTTCAATTTAATTGTAACCATCTTTATATCTTTCTTCACATATATTAACCCATTATTTTTGTACATATTTGTTTTTATTAGTATTTACTTATTCATACTTCTAATAATAAATATATTTAGGTGACATTTGATAAATTTGCAAGGAGAGGAGAGAAAAGAAAACGTATTGTATTTGTTACTTTATTGAATGTTTAAAATTATGTCACAATCTAGATTTCATGTATATATAAAAAAAATAATGTTTGTGAAAATATAGTAGAAAGGTTGATGGATCTTAAATAAAGGACATAAGATAACATAAACTCTCAATTTCATCCCACCAATATGCTTACACTTATACATATAATAAGAATATCACTACAAGAAAATTTCAAATAATGATAAATTTTAGTGACTAAAAACATGCATTTTATTAATTTCTAAAATATCTAAAGGTTCATGATGATTATTCATCTAATATTTCTGTGTATAAACATCTAAGGTGAAAAATTATATGGGTTGAAACATCGTTATTGTCATGTATTTCTTCATCGCTTTCTCTCTCAATTTGTGGTGTTGTCTTATAGAAAATTTCTTCATCATTATTTCTTTTTTCTATAAAAAACCTTTGCATAAAAGAGAAATATGTTGAATGTTGTAAAAAGAGAGCAAGCAATAGAATTTATGTTCTCCAAATTTTTATGAAATATTATTTTTTATTAAGTAATTTTCTTGAATTACATATATTATATTATTGAAGGTATATAAAATCCATTATAATTATGTATTATAAGACTAACCTACACAAACAAGAATTAAAGAAAAGAAATTTAAAATATGTTGAATAAAAACATTAAAAAGAAATTTTTCAATGATGAAAAAAATGTAATAAATAATTAAATTTGATTGGTTGTTTGGTTGTTGGTATACCTTAACCACATTTATCTTATATTTTTGAATTGGTTGCTCTTTTGAAAAGAGAAAAAAGTATTATGGAATTAAGTTTCGATTGAATAAACGAAAAACAAATACTAATTAATTATTATTTTATATAATCCTGTTAATTAAACTTTATTATCAGTTGTATTTGTTTTTAAGATCTATATAAAAAAAATACTAATTTATTATTTTATATAATCTTATCAATTAAACTTTTTTATTATTACTATTATTATTATTATTATTATATATATATATATATATATATATATATATATGATAGACGACGACTTGAAACAACTCCGCGAGAAGACATGAAATTCAATGAAACTCGAGCAGATGATCCGAAGAAACAATCGAAAAAGAGATTGGAACCATGAAACCTTAGATTCTGTATCGGAGAAATAGACGAAGCAACGGAAGACGGACAAGGAACCCTAGGGTTTCGGTGTTGGAGAGGGAAAAGGTCGAATCGAAGGTTTGTTTGGATGGAGGATTTATATTTGGTAGTTTATGATGGTTTAGTCAATGAGAAGGTCTGATTAATCGGTAGAAAAGGTTAGAATCAAAGAGTTAATCGGTATAAAATGCTTGAATCCGATTTTCAATCGGTGAGAATGAAGGAAAAGGCCAAAAACGACCGGTCAAAGGGAAGAAATGGCTAGGAAAAGATGAATCTTAGAAGTGGTTCGGTGAGAACAACTTACGGTGATGTTCTGCGATGGTGGATTTGTGAGGAAATCGGTAGATGGACGAAGCGCTCTAAAAGAAGACGAGACACGAAATGAAAAATATGGATGGCATGAAGTGTGTCTCTACGAGTGGAGTCTAGACTCACGTGGTAACAGTGATGCGAGTGTGGTAGATGACGCAAGCCACAAGGAGGCAAGTGATTGGTAGAGCGGCGTTCGGTGGATGAGTGAGAAATCTTATCTAGAAAATGAGAAGAATGGAGGTGAATGGAAGGTGGCCGGAATCCCTTTGATTCTCCAGCCTTGACTTTCAAAGGAATTAAATTTTGGAGTTCTCTCTACATAAAGTTTAATTCAATATTCTCAAAAGTCCCTTTACAAATGTGAAAACATGCCTTTTATAGAGACGAGAATCTCTTCTACTATGTATAGTATGTGCTCAAATTCTAACTACCACATGTGTAATACAAAATAATATTAAAATGTGCTTTAATTGAATTTGGAATTGAACCCAAGTCATATATATATATATATATATATATATATATATATATATATATATATATATATATATATATATATATATATATATATATATAAATTTAGATTAATTCTCTTATATTAATGTTTTAAAAATATAATTTGAAAAAGTATAAAGACAATAAATTTTTGTATTAAATTTTAAACGAGAAAACTAAAACTGACTCAATGCACCAAAAACCTCAAATCAAATAAAATAAATTAACATATTTAAGTATATAATTAATTAAATATTCAATATAAAAAATAAATAATATATTAAAAAAGTATAAACTTATATTAAAATAAATTTTGAATATAATAATAAAAACGTAGAAACATGAAACGCGAACAATAATGGAAGAAGAGAGTATTCGCAATTTGAAGAACTATACAATCCTACCACAAATCTACATACTTACTTGACACAAATAATCATATCATTTATAAAACAAAATTAAATTATATACTAATAATAAGACTATTTTTACTTTACATTAATTTTCATGTATAATAAAAATATACATTTATTTTTTAAATTTATTTGAATTCTATTTCTATAGTAAAAAAAAGGTAAAACAAGTTAAGATATAATTAATTAATCCAGGATTTTTCAAATTCTAGCTTTTGCCTTATCGTCCTAGGTTTCCACTAGTGTCCTAGGTACATGTGGAGAGATAACGGAGAGAATCACTCACTACAACGACGGCGAAGACAGTGGAGAGTGGATTTTCTCTAGAACTAAAGTAGAAAAGGTGTATGGATTAGTTATTGAGAAACTAAAACCAAATCTCAAGATTCAGATTTAAAATAATTAAAATAATAGAGCGGAATTTTTGAAATTTTTATCATGACCATGGTTCTTTATACATCAAAGCAAAACATATATACGATTTCGGTTAATAAAAATTTGAAGCCAAATTTTGTCATTCAAATAAAATAATTAAAAAATAGCAAAAATTTTTAAAATTTTGATGCACATCTCAATCTCAGTTTTTTATAAACGGAAACATAACATATGGATGACTTTGGTTATTATATAATCCAAATCAACTCTCATTACTTAAATAGAATAATTAAAATAATAATAAGAATTTTAAATCTTTTTTAACATTTTGACATATTCATTAATAATCGAAACCAAATAGTTTAACATGCACCTAATATTGTCCTTTGTCAATAAAGTAGATACCTAAAATTTGATTCTTTAATTTGGCTCATTTAACATGATTTGATTTTGGGCGTTGCTCCACCTCTCCAAGTCAGACCTGCATTTCCCCATTATTTTAATTTATTTCAAAAATATTCTACAACTTCTCACTATTTTTTCTATTCCGAAAATATCCTACACCTCCTCCATTATCTTTAACCATCTTTCTCTATCTCTCTACATTAATGGAGCATTTACATGGTTCATTAATGAAGCATTTACATGACTCAAATTTGAACTTGTGATATATTTTCTTAAATAAGTTTGATTCAATCTTATTTTTGCTGTTGAATATATTTTTTCTAGAAATTTAGAACAAAATTTTACCATTTACTAAGTAATTTGAAAAGAAAAAAATATATTCAACCGCAAAAATAAGATTCAATCAAACTTATTTAAGAAAATATATCACGAGTTCAAATTTGAGTCATGTAAATACTCCATTAATGTAGAGAGAGAAAGAGAAAGATGGTTAAGGACAGGGGAGGTGTAGGGTATTTTTGGAATAAAAGAAAATAGTGGAGAGGTGTAGAATATTTTTAAAATAAATTAAAATAACGGGGAGGTGGAGGGAGCAACACCCTTTGATTTTGACCAACGTAAATTGAGGTTAAAAAAGCCCACACAACCAAAAAAAAAACAAAACAGGTCATAGAAAAAGTCCATAAAACAAAAACCCTCTGAGCTAGGACCTACCATGGAGCTTTTTTTAGAATTTTTTTTAATTTTAAATTAAAAAATTGTAATTAATTCTAATTTGTTGCAAATTTAAGTATTATAATTTTTGATCAAATTACATTTGATAACCAAAATCACCTAATTATCTTTTGAGTTAAATATATTTTTGGTCCCTTAACTTTCAGTGAAAATTGGAATTAGTCTCTCTTCAAAACTTTGGTCTAATTAAGTTCTCCAACTTTAGAAATGTATGAATGTAGTCATTTTAACTAAATTTTGTTAGATTTATTTGATGTTTCAAACACGTTTCATGATAACATTTGGGTTGTTTACACTGTTTGACACATTTTTGTCTAAGAAACGCATTTGAAACAACAAAAAGTTAACAAAATTTGGTTAAAAGGACTAAATTCATACATTTCTAAAGTTGAGGGACTAAATTAGGACAAAGTTTTGAAGAGGAACTAATTCTAATTTTCACTAAAAGTTAAGGGACCAAAAACATATTTAACCCTTATCTTTTTTATTATATAAAATAAATATTTATTTTTCATACTTAAAATTCTATAAATATCTTGTTTAAATATATAAACTATATATGGAACTTAAACTGTAATATAATATTTTGTTAACCATAGCTTAAATAAACATTTACTTAAGCATAAATCTTTTTAAAATATATATTGATCGAAATATATATATCAAGTATACCAGGATATTATCTCATTTTAATTGCTAATCAGGTAATTTGATATGTACATCTAAATAAAAGGAAACGTTTTATTAAACAGTCTACGCACGGGTTGTTATTTTTTTAATAATAATATCAATATATATGATAATGATTTTCCAATGGAAGAAATAATTTTCGTAAGACTGAAACAGAAACTCAAAAAATACATAATTTTATCTTATTTATTGTTATTAGTGCTTAATACATTTATGTTTAAAAACTAGAATTATTATTATTATTATTATATATATATATATATATATATATATATATATATATATTCTATCTCTACCTGTCTGTATTATTTTCTTTGTACGCTAGAAATTGATTCATAAGTAATAATAATTAAATAAAATTATAACTATAACTTTATCAAAAGACAATATTTCCGTTAGATATAACTATATGAGGATTTATTTGATAACTAACCCGTTACACAAAATTATTCTCGTATTGCATTAAAGGTATGGTAAATATTTTATCTGCTTGATTAGTGTTTAATGTATTTTATGTAGAAATATATATATATATATATATATATATATATATATATATATATATATATATATATATATATATATATATATATATATATATATTTATTTGTATGATTTGTTAAGATTTGATTGAAATTTAATGATTAATAAAATAATAATCTAAATTATATGAATATCAAAGTAATAATTGATGGTTCCCTGTTGAATTCTAAAAATTCTAAAAACATAAATCGTAATAATTATTGATCATTGAGAAAACCACAATATTAATTAATCAAAAATTGAGAAAATGAAATAAAAATCTATATGACTTTTGCAAAGTTTTTTTTGTCTCATTAAAGGAAATTTCTAAAATATGAATTTTTAAGAATGATTTAAGACTCGTATGGTGGACTATGGATGAAATTGGCACCTCTATTAGAATCTCTAAATCAAATTGAAAATAAAAACCCTAAAGCCATCTTGCCATATTGTTTTATAATGTAATCGGTAAATCTTGGAAGGGCTGGTGGTTACAGTAAGTAAGATCTTGGAAGTAGAAGGTTCAAGAACTGGTAGTGCCAAATTTACTAACCAAGCTCAGTCTTCTCTCAACAATAATCAAACATTTCACTACCCAGTTTTCAAGTGTTTCTAGACATTGGAATGAAGGTAATGCCATCTCTTTCTCTCTCTTATTGTTATAGTCAAGTCAACCTGCCAAGGATAACTTTCTTGCTCAACCACGACCAAGATATGTGGAGAACGATATTTCGTTTATATAAATATCACAAAAATAGATAAGAATATGTAAAACCAAGAATTTATTATCAACGGTAGAGTGCAACGCATAGCAAAATAAAACATTGAAAATCAGATATCTCCAATCTTAGATTTTAGAAATAAATTTTAACATTAATTTAATATTAAGATTTGTATCTATTTAAGATATATATTTCAAAAATGATACTAAATATTAAATATTAATAAATAGTTTATTATGTTAGAAATTTATTTTTCTACATTAATTAACCTCGAATTCTATACACAGAATATGCAAACAATTTATATACAAAATCTACGTAGTGAATTTAGTATCAACAACTTTTCAAGGTGTATCTCCCTTTTCCAAGTCCCTCATTTGCTGCGAAAACACACGAGCCACCTTCGGAAACCTACATCAAAAATGAAAAAAGTTTATTAAAAATACATGTTCGAGAGAGTAAAAATAATAAGAATGATGGAAACAACAGCACACAGTAATTGATTAAGAAGTATATATAAGAACCTTTTTGATGCTGCAATTGGAGCATCTCCTTTTGATCTGTTGCAGTCTGAACTTCCACGATGGTGTGGAGAAGCTTACCGAAGGAGTCATCAAATGCCTGCAGTTGAGCCATGTAAGCAGCCTTGGAGTTCCAGCGGACATTGGAGCACTGCTTCAAAAGCTTAATTCCCTCTTCAAATTTCTTTATGAGTGGTTCTAGCTCCTCCTTTGGGCGTCCCATCTCGTTGTTGAGACGTTCCATCTTTCTGATGTTAGGTTCTATCGACTTTAGGGTGGATTCCAGGTTGGCCAAGTCGAAGGCTTTCTTCTTCTTGAAAATGGACGGATTATTCTTCATTGCTTCTGCTATGGCGGTTAGCAACGCAGCCAACGCAATTCCCACACCTTGCACTACTACTGTGCCGTCCATCATTCACGCTTAGCAGGAATCAACAACAACCAACACCAACTACATATATATTGATGAACCAACCAGAGTGAGTATATATATATATGTGCCCTTTCATCTTAACTTGCCCTACCCATTCACTCCGTCTTAAACAAACGCGTCTTAAAAGAGTCACTACTATAGATCGTGTGAAAAAAAAAAAAAGGAAAAAAACTAACGCAAGGAATCAACCCATAGCAAAAGAAACGACAGAAAATATTCTTTTTATGATTTTAAAAACATTTTATTTACCTTAGTAAAAATAATATCCTTAGAAGAAAAATGTTAAAGTGTAATCAAAAGAGGACAAAAAGGTGTAGAAGTGACGTACTTTCTCAGTTTTTCGTAATTCCGTAATTCTTTCTTGATAGTTACTTAGCTCCTTCTGTGTCACAGAATTTATTTTTCTCTATATTCTCTTTCTCTTTTTCTATCTCTATTATTTTTACGTATCTCTCTATTTTTCTTGTCTCATTTTTCTATGATAGGATACGTATTTATATACACAATCTGTAATATTATAATAATTTTACCTTAATTATAAATTATTTGATAATGAATAAAATAAAAAAAATAAATGGTCTTTGGTTAAAAAAAAACAAATCAAATCAAATTTAAGATATTAATTATAATTATTCTCAAAAACTTTATTCATTTTTAAGATCTTATTTTCTTTTTTAAGAAGAAATTGACATAATAAATTATCATATAATATCAATATATTATTTCTAATTATTTTTAAGAATATTATTTATAATTATTAGCATGATTCAAATTATCACTTATCAAAATAATTACTTATCTAGAAACCAATATTTCAAAAATATTTTTTAGTAATTTGTTTTGTATTAAACTTTTGGATTCTTAGACTAAATTAAAGTTTGAAAATTATGTACATTATTTTATTTTTTCTTCTTTTTTTTCATCCACCATTAATTATTATTTCTTTATTTTTTTTATTTTTATTGTCTTACTTGATCGAAATTAGATGTTCACATGATCATTCCATAAAAAAATTCATCCTCTTCATAAAAAAAAGTAATTTAGTTGTATATTAATATATTTTAAAACAATTTATTTTTTTTAAAAATGATTTAAATTAAAATAATAAAAACAATTAAAGTTAAAATCCAATTTAAATTAAAATGTAAAATTATTCCAAAATTCTGATGACTAAAAAATTATATTTCACAATAAAAATACATTAAATTAAATTATTTAAATTTAAATTAATTAGTTATATTTTGTCTATTCTTTTAATATTTTCAATATAATTATTATTTAATTTATTTTAATTAATTTTTTGCAAAAATATCTTATAAAATATTAAAACAGAAATGGTTTTATTTACTTTATAATATTATTTATTATATTATAATTTTAAAGTTAATATTTTATTATATTTACTTAAATATAATAAATTATACTCAAATATGTATTTGATTATATTTAGATTAGTAAAATATTTATATATAATGATTATGTCTTAATTGTATTATATATATATATATATATATATATATATATATATATATATATATATATATATATATATTCCGATTTTTTTATTATTACATTTTTTTTATTTTCGTTTTTTTTCCCTAATTCCATCGTTGAAAGAGACAGGGGCTAAGAAGTTATTTTAACCATTTTAAATTTGGTTACCTTAATTTCAATTCCGAAATACATAAATAAATATATATATTTATTTTATTTGGACACTTTAATTTAGTACGATAAAAAATGTAAAAGAAAAAGAGGAGTAATATTGTTGAATGAGTGTAAGTAAAATACTTTTATTTGAATATCACTGAATATGTCAGAGCCAGGGATAACTTTCTTATTGTATAGTCAAGTCAACCTGCCAAGGATAACTTTCTTGCTAAACAAACCAAGATATGTGGAGAAGGATATTTCCTTTATATAAATATCACAAAAATAAAAATATTTAAAACCAAGAATTTATGACAAAGATAGAGTGCAACGTATAGCAAAATAAAACATTGAAAATCAGATATCTCCAATCGATTTTAGAAATAAATTTTAAGATTCGTTTAAGATTTGTATCTATTTATTCGTCCTCAACGAAAGATTTTTACCATATATATATATATATATTGAAAAGATGAAACTAAATATTAATAAATAATTTGACGGTGATAAAATACAATAAATTTTGTTAGAAATTTATTTTTCTACATTAATTAACCTCGAATTCAATACACAGAATTCAAATTTATATTCAATAAAAATCCAGAAAAATAAACACTACAAAATCTGCGTAGTGAATTTAGAATCAACAACTTTTCAAATGTTATCTCCCTTTTCCAAGCATATGCTGCGAAAAAAAATCAAACATAAACACAATGAAAGATGTTGATTAATGACTATTAGAAATTAAAAATTAAAATTATATGTTATGCTATTTTTTAGGAAAATAAAAGTCGTGTTAACTAGTATAGCAGGAAGCAACAACAACCACCAACTACATATATATTGATAAACCATTCAGTCAATCTCAAACAAACGCGTCTTACAAAAGTCACTACGACTATTTAGAAAATACTTAGTCTTTTCTTTAAGTAATTTTTTTCCATTTTTTTCTCAAAATAATACTTTTTATAAATAATTTCCTCTTTTTAAATAAACCTATTAGAATATTATTTCAACTATAAAGAAAGGCAATCCAAACCCTACTCCAGAGTTTTCGCTGCTGTTGGAAATTTCATCATAATTTCCTCGGTGTAAACTTAAATTAGGAACTAAGCAAAAATATAAAATAATAGCACTAAAAATGTTTAGCATGATAATATCTTCTTTATTTGAGGAAGAAAAATTCTATAGGGCCATAGAGTTATTAAAACTTCCGCTATTATAATGATGAAAAACAAAATACATCAATGATGTATCTTCAATGGAAGCCGAGATTTTGATACTCCTATTTTGACACAACTTTAACAACGCCACGTGTCACTTTTGTATTGGACGTTTTTTTTTTTTTAAAAAGTAGCATTTTGACGTCATGCAGTTGGAGAAAAGTTGAATAATTTAATTCCATCTTTGCCCTTGTGCAGAATCATGTGATTGTAGGTATGTTTCTTCGTGTCTTCATCTGAAACCACCACTTGTTCCGATAAGTGCATTTTGTAGGGTAACAGTGTTGAGACATCGTTTTGGGTTTCTTTTTCCGGCAGTTGAGTGTCGTTCGTGGTTTGCGTTGCAGTGGAGGCTTTCGTTATCGGTGTGGGTGTGGCGTTGCGAAATGACGACTTCTTCGACGACGAGGGTAAGGCCATCGTACTTTGGGTGTCAATGTTGATGATGGGGTGTATGGATTTTGGGTTTTGTATGTCTTTTTTGATTTAGGGTTTTTAAGTTTGGGTTTTTGCAATGTGTGTGCAGTTGACGGTTCGTCACTCAGTTTCGACAAAGTTCATCTGCGGTTTGAACAAACGTTTGAGTAAGGAGCAGCGTGCATTGATTGGCGGGACTCCGTTTGGGTGGTTTTTAGATTTCACTGGTAATGTTAAAGTTGGTAGGAAAATGTTGAGTGACTTAGTGTTTAAATGGGTTGATTCAAGTGGTTTCTTAATTGCGGACAAAGTTGTGCCTATGACTGAGAAAGATATTTGTTTAGCTTTGGGTTTGAGTTTAGATGGGAAAGAAATAGATTTAAAGCTAGAAATGGGATGTAGTAGATGTGTGAAATACATTGGGAATAAAACAAGAGATTTGACTTTGCTATACAAATGTTTGATGAAGAAAGGTAAAAGCATTCCCTGCGGTCCTTTTTGTAGCTTGTACATTTTGGTTGGTATTAGTGAGATATTAATTCCACATCGTAATGGAAAAGTGTTTCCCATACTATTTGATATTGTTGATGATTTAAACGATTTGGGAAAATATTGCTGGGCTAGTTTAGTGTNTAGATGTTTGGTACGTGGTTTGAACAAAGCTTCAGATGCATTGAAGAAAGGAAAAGCTACAACGAACGTTTATGTCGATGGTTGCATTTACATGTTGCAAGTAAGTTATGTTTATCGATTGACGGAATGGAAATTCAATTTGTTGTTATTGCTTCCATTAAGTTTTGGTGTAACAGTTAACATTAGATATTTTTGTGTAGGCTTGGTTATTTGAGAAATTGATACCTCCCAAAGGTCCTATAGAAAAAAATCCAAGAATATTGCATTGGATGTATTTGAAGTTGGGAGACAACATACTAACACAAGCTTTGGAAAGTGGTGTGGTAAGTTGTTTGAGTGCTGAGTGTTATCATTAATAAATTTGTTCTTAGTGTGGTTTTTATTGTTGAATTTCAGGTTAATGTTGATGTTGATGTTGATGTTGGTAGAAGGAAGGATGAGAAAGACTTCAAGGATCAAGCAAGAGGGAAAAATAAAGACGAAAAGGCATCAACAAAGAAGGAACTTAAGAAAAACCGTAGAGAACGGTTTATGGAAACTTTACACGAGCAACAAAGTCTTGTTGCGGAACTTAAAAGGAGGGTTCTTGTGTTGGAGGAAGAGGTCGCATTCGAGAAACATAGACGAAGAAGACCACAGGATGGTGGAGACAATGTCGCACATGAAGAACCGTCGTTATCCCCTAGAGGCATGTCCCCAGGAGGCATCAGTCCGGGCGGGATCCCGTTCGGAGCCCAATCCGAACAGGGCATGTCCAGTGGTCGTCCTGCAATGAAGACATTTGTGAGGATGGGGTCAAGAAGGCGTTACAAGAGTAAAGCGCTTAGGACTCCTTATGTAGGATTGGTTAGGAAGAAGTTAGACTGACATTTGTAAATATTTGTGTAGTTATCGTGATATGCAGATTGTGTAGCATGAACAATTATTTTGTAATGTGGATTTGATTTTTCTTCAAGGTTGTAATCGTTGAAGTTGCCTTTATTAAGATATTTGCATTTTAAATGGGATTTAAGGTTGTGTTTGAATTATTAATCAATGAATATTGTCATCAAACGTACGATTACTAGATTTGAATGATGAATGAAGCAAAGGTTTGTTACATATGAGTGATTGGTGGATTTTGGTTGAAGGTTGTTGGATTGTGAAACGTAAATTGATTCTGCAGGATGACCTGTTGTAATCGTTTACAACACTGGTGTAAACGATTACACAGAACAGAAATGCTGTTTTGGACACATTCCTGAACGTAGGGAGCCATGTTTTTGGTCTCAGGGGACCATGTCTGAAAATTAGGTTTTTTTACATTTGGTTGAACTGTTATGTGTGCCAAAATGTGGGTTGGGAAGGACCCCACCCTTGGTGGGAACTCAGAACACCAAAGGAGAGTGGTTCTGCAGGATGACCTGTTGTAATCGTTTACAACACTGGTGTAAACGATTACACAGAACAGAAATGCTGTTTTGGACACATTCCTGAACGTAGGGAGCCATGTTTTTGGTCTCAGGGGACCATGTCTGAAAATTAGGTTTTTTTACATTTGGTTGAACTGTTATGTGTGCCAAAATGTGGGTTGGGAAGGACCCCACCCTTGGTGGGAACTCAGAACACCAAAGGAGAGTGGTTCTGAAGGATGACCTGTTGTAATCGTTTACAACACTGGTGTAAACGATTACACAGAACAGAAATGCTGTTTTGGACACATTCCTGAACGTAGGGAGCCATGTTTTTGGTCTCAGGGGACCTTTTTAAAAATGTCTGACTAAGTTCGTTCAGTTGATTTATTTTTGAGTAAGGTAATAATATAGGTTCAGGACATCGTGTACATAAAATTTAATAGGGAATAGTCATTTCATTTATAATAAATTGATGTAAACTTAAACAATGCTTCATTGTGACATAAATATAACTTAAGTAGAACAGAAAAACATGTTTTGTAGTCTACTTCACAACGATATATGGCTGTTAATATTACAGATACATCCATTAATGTGCACTTCTACAGCAATGTCATGGACATGGTTCGGAACTTCGAATACAAGAACGTCTCCTTCCTTCAGTCCATATTCAATGCAAAAATCTCTCCACCCTTTTCCAAACTTCGTTGCATTCCTTGTGTGTGAAACGAGAACCTTGCACCGGATGCCCTCCTTATGTCCAAGAAGCACAACCTCTGTAAAGCCGTTGTTCCTGATTGCATTCCCAAAATTGGTTCTCAAATCCTGCAATAGTTCCAATAATAAGTTATTGTATAATAGTCATGCAAATCAATTTTGGTTAAGTCGAAAAATTTGATACGCACCAAATGACTTCCTCGACATTGTGATTTAGTCAATTTCACAGCGAATAAGGACGCCTCAGGATCATATGTAGATAGACGAATGAAAAATTCCCTACTTCTGTTGCTGCAAGGGCCGAANTAAATTATAATGTTGAAATGGTTGTCACCCAAATATTGGAACTTGATGTGCGCATCATCAAGCCTTTCNTGGTATACGTCTCTCATGGAAGTCCATCCAGTTGTTATTCTTGGATGTAAGGTGTTCATGTTGTACGTAACGATGTGCGTTCGACCATGATTGTCGAACAGTGTCCACGTTGTTCCTAATTCATTCTCGAACGCGGCAGCGAAGTGCCTATCCACATACCCAAACTCCTACAAAAGTTGGTGTGAAAGTAAGAGTACTTAAAATTTGTTATACAATAACAACAACATTTTTACCATATCTTTGAGGTGGATGGTGAGGAATTCCCACAATGATGTTGACGTTTGCTGAGTTGATGATGATGCCATGTTTCCCGAAACAAAAAAACAACCTGCTCGTGTATTACGGTTTGTCTTTGTTAAGTTAATATAAAAGATCTCCAATTTATAGGCACATGGGTCCGTCCTTAACTTGTAGCAAACTGTTATGGTCAAAAAATAGCATTAAATGTTGTTTCGAAGTTATGAAATAAGTTTGAATGGCTTTATTATGACGTTGGAAGTTGAATGGCTTTATTATGACGTTGGAAGTTTTAAATGGTGTTGAATGCACCATTAATACGGTCAACAAGGCTACCAACCACTTTGAAAGTGGTCAACACTTGGTTATAACCATCAATTCGAAGGGATTCAATTCTACCCGTCCATTTAACCAATAAGTGGAATAATAAAAAATAAATTTAATAACATTACCATTGTCATTGGAAGTTAGACATAGTGAACCATCTAAGCTGTCCGCCAATTTTGTTTAATGTAATCGTTTACTAAGTGATTGTAAACGATTACAGTCATGACAAATTCACTTTGGGAGAAAAGCCTTACGTATAGAGGAACCACCAATCATCAAGTACGGGACCTTATTGTCAACATTAACCAGTTTGGGCATATTGAAAAAAGAAAAACAACCACAGCTTTCGTTGATACAATGTTAAACACAAGTTTAATTAACAATAAGAAACGATTGGCTCAACAGAGACTACCACTAAGTACTGAAAATAAATAGACTACTACAATTCATCATGTCAAAGAAGAAAGACAAAGATCGACATTTCAAGGTTGAGGAGCATTATCAAAGCGCATCCGGAGGTGCTGCAGTTCCTCCTCCATGCTCCCAATGGCGGTGTCAATGTTTCCAAATTGCGTTTGGAAGTTCTCATATCTTGTTCCCATCGTAGTCTCCAATCGATCAAAACGACTTTCTATACCATCAAGTCTAGAGGCGACGAAAGTCTGCATTTGATCGATACGATTCATCACATCAGCTAGTGTTGTAGAAGAGTTTTCCTCATCGTTGTCTTCATCCTCTGCGGCTTCATCTTCAGCAATGGGTGGATTTTGTTTACCAATTACCCACTGTCCATGTGGGTTCTGCACATAACCAAATGATCGAATAGTATCGTAATCCATCTTTTGCTTGATCATAACTTCGGTCACAGGATCATTGTCAATAGGAACTTCAAAGCGATCCAAAAACATTGTTATCAAATGAGGATACGGTAGTTTGGCTTTGTCCTTTAAGGCCTTCTTCATCTTGTATCTTATAAGATGTCCCCAGTTAATTTCCTTCCCATTGAAAAGAGCCCAGATCAGCATAATATCCTCTTCAGTAGGCTGTCCAATGTTGGTTGATCGAGGACAAAGGATCCTTGTAAGAACATAATGTAGAATCCTATGTTGAACCTTCATTTGCCCTGCAGTTAACCTTGGAAGTATTTCAGCATCTTCTCTACGGACAAATTCCCTACCACTTATGGAATTATACTCTTCTTTCCACTCATCCACCATACGTCCTTCAAAAGGGGGACCATTGGAGGGGAGGAAGGTAATCTCATTAAAGAGTTTAGGGCTAATTTTAATTTGGACACCCTTTACCTCTGTGCGAATGACTCCAGTGTGAGAAATTTGCATGTTGTTGTAAAACACTCTAACTAATTCTGGGTAGAAAGAATCTTTCAAGCAAACAAATTCCTTCAATCCAGCAGCGCACAATATGTGATAGAACTCGAAATTTGCTCCTTCGAAGTACTCGGCGTCTAAAAATTTGCTTTCTAAAACTTCTCGATTGACAAAATGCTTTGCAAATTTCTGCTCTTGTTCGACAGTGGAGAAAAGGTCATGCATTGGGTGCGGCGATGAAGGTGGTGGGGATGGTGTGGGACTGCGTTGTCGGCGCCGTCCGCCCACATTCGACGACGATGCCTTTTGTTTCTTGGTAGCACGATCAGACATTGCAATTTTGTTAGGGTTTTCATTCTTAATATCAACAACAATTTAATGCTATACATCTTTATATATATACAAATCATCATAAATGTCATGCTGTACATAATAACCTTTGTCGAGGAAACAATGTTAATTGAATTACAAGCAAAATATCAACAATCTTCCAAAAACCCATACACATGGAGGGCTTGCATTCTTGCCATGTTGTCTTCGTCCAAAATCCACTCCTTCACGTACTGCTTTCTTATTTCTCGCAACTCCTCCTGAAAGAAAATGTTTTTGCTTAAGTTATAAACAACACCATCATTTCAAACGTACATCACTGAATTTTATGCTTACAGTTGTGTATTGTGGCAAGCTCTTGCCGTTGTACCGGTCTTC